>NC_133654.1:214829802-215129802 GCF_009905375.1 Apium graveolens
TTTGGGGTCTTTTATTCTGTACGATCAAGTAATAATACAATATCTGGAGGGAGTATATGAGGATTAAATAAAGGTAGATGGAGAAGGCCTTTGAAAGAAAGAAGAAATTTGTCGTAGAGATAAGTCGGATTGATAGTACATGTAAGTATGAGAAGCTGGGTGATTTTTGCTTTTTATGTGGTTGGTGACACACAGAGATTTTTGTCGAAAGAAATTTGAGGGGGAGGCTCAGGTATGAGGGAATGGGGAAGCTGGCTTCGAGCACCACCAAGGAGGGGCGGCGCAGGGGAGGAGCAAATGGCTCCGGGAGAGGGGTGGAATTGGGGCGAGAAAGTTGGAGAGTTACGATAATGAATTCAAAAATGCTAAATTTTTCGCAGTCAGTATGAGTGGATAGCTAGAAGGGAGATTGAAATCCTGCGATTATTAAGGGAGGTTTGAATTTAAGGGGACGCAATTTTAGCAGGGAGGAATTTCTGTTTTGGAAAAGTGTAGTGGGTCGGGTGAACTGATGGGCTGGATTTGGATGAAAGAAACTAACGGACTGGGCTTACTGTCACAAGATACCAGAAACAAATAAGTCACAACACCATGAGTCTATACTTTTCTATGGTTGATTGTAGGACTCTTTTGATACTGAATTGGCTACGCTTGCTATGCAAGCTAGCCAGCATAATGATTTACTTAAGTTGGAACTGTCGGGGGTTGGGGAACCCTCGCAAGTTCGAGTGATTCGCGATTTGGTTCGCGATCGTAAACCTGATGTGTTCTTTTTGATTGAGACAATTTCAGTTAATAGTAAATAGAGAGCTTCGAGGGAGGTTGGGTTTCACTAGTAGTTTTGCAGTTGATAGAGTTAGGAGGAGTGGGGTCTAGCAGTGTTTTGGAAGGCTATATTGATTGTAGTATTTCGAGTTATTCTCAGAACCATATTGACATCACGTTCAATGAGAGGAGTATAGCGGTGTGGCGTCTGAGTTGTTTTTATGTTATCCGGAGAGAACTAGGAGGAGGGAATCGTGGGATTTGATTAGAAGGCTGGTTGGTTTGTCGTTGTTGCCTTGGTGTATCTTGGGGATTTCACGATATGTTGTATCAGCTGATAAGAGAGGAAAACACCAGCATTCGAGGTCTCTTATGGAGGGTTTTAGAAAGGCTATTGAGGACAGCTTGTTAACAGAGATAGAGCTTATGGTGGTTGTATACTTGGGAAAGTCGTGGTTCAGATGATTGGGTTCAAGAACGTATTGACAGCTTTTGCAACGAGTGGGTGGCACTCTAAGTTCCCCCTGTGTAAAATGAATGTTGTTAAAGCGTCTGTGTCTCCATGATCCTATTGTGCTTGAGTTGGTTCATGTCATGATATCGAAGAGGGAGTTTAGGTTCAAATTTGAAAATACATGGTTGAAGGAAAAGTCGTTTATCAATGATGTCTCTTCTTTCTGGAGTGAGATCCCTACGATGATTTGCTGCCTAAGTTATCTTCAGTTTCTAAGTATATGGAGAAATGGGGGAGAAACTTTTTTAATAAATTTAGAGAGAAACTTCGAGTGCAGAAAGTGTGCTTGATGATTTGAAGGATAGAACTGATGATAGAGGTGTGCAACAATACCTTTTCGAAAGAGATAAACTGAATGATTTGCTTCTTCACGAGGAGATTCTACTGGAAGCAGAGAGCGAAGCTTTTTTGGTTAAGAGAAGAATGAGAATACGAAATTCTTTCATGCTAGCGCACTAGATAAAATTAATCACATTCTTTTCTTGAAAGGGAGGATGGAACCAGGGTTGACACTAAGGAGGTATGGGCATATTGGTGCAGAGTTATTTTATAAGTGTTTTTGGGGAAGCAGGAGCAATTACTGAGACGGGGCTTGCAAGTTAGTCCAAGAAGGGTGTCAGATATGCAGAATGTTCAGTTAACGAGTAATGTCGTTTGAAGATTTTCTGAGGCTATTCATCAAATGCACCCAGATAAGGCTAGTGGTCCTGATGGTTTGAACCCCGCTTTTTATCAAAATTTTTGGAAGGTAATGGAAGGAGTGTTTGAGAGTTGTAAAGGGTGTCTCAGGGGTGAGGTGTTCCCAGCTGTCTTAACAGTACTAATGTAGTTTTTGATCCCTAGAAGGGGGGCTTGTCGTATGAAGGATCTTCGCCAATAGCGTTATGTAATGTTCCGTATAAGATCCTGGCTAAGGTGTTATCGAACAGGTTAAAGCTATTTTACCAGACCTCATAACTGAAAAGCAATCTGCTTTTGTTCCAGATCGATGTATAATGGACAATGTTATAATGGCTTTCGAGGTGGTTCATCATATGAGAAGGGCGAGTTGTAGTGAGGGAGAGTGGCCCTTAAGTTGGACATTAGTAGGCGTATGATAGGGTAGATTGGGGATATTTGAAGAACCGTATGAAGGCCATGGGTTTTTGCAAAGAATGGATAACTTGGGTCATGCGATGTGTGACTACAGTTTCTTATAATGTGTGCCTGATGAGATTTAATTGGCCGATATATCCTTAAAGAGGACTCCGTCAGGAGATCCTTTGTCACCTTACTTATTTCTCCTCTGTGTTGAGGGGTTGTCTAATGCAATAGATGTGGCAGCTGAAGAGGGTAGAGTCATGGATATCGAATTAGTGCTAATGCTCCAGAAATTACGCACTTGTTATTTGCAGACGATAGATTTCTTTTTTTCAAAGCACGACGGAAGAAGCCATGCATGTAAGCAAATTATGGCCACCTATGAAGAGTTATCGGGCCAATCTGTCATTTCCAAAATCAGAGTGTTGTTTAACTCCAATGTTAGAAGAGATAAACAGGTACTGACTATATTGAATATTTTAGAAGTTCATAATGACATTTCGAATAGCAATTCTTGGTCTTCCATCTCTGGTAGGAGGTCAGAAAAGGGTGTTTGGCTTTTTAAAAGAGAGAGTGTGTAAAAGAATTCAGAATTGGAGGCGAACCTATATCAGAGCAGGAAATTGGTTCTTATTAAAAATGTGGCCCAGGCTATCCCATCGTATAGCATGTCTTGTTTTCTCTTGCCGAAGACGATGCACCAGGAGATTGAAAGGTGTTTTAATAGATATTGGTGGAGATCAGGTGCAGTTAGTAGTAAAGTATTAATTGGTTGTCGTAGGGTGCAATGAGTATGAATAAAAGCAGGGATTGGTTTTCGAGAATTGTATGGCTTTAATATTGATCTTCTTGGGAAGCATGTGTGGAAATGCATTGAAAACCAGGTGTGTTAGTTTCTCGAGTTCTTAAGGAACGATATTTTTCCTGATGGTAATATCTTAAGAGCTAGCAGAGGGCAGGGGGGAAGCTATATTTGGTCGAGTAATGGCAGGCAAAATAGGAGCTAAAGGCTGGTTTTAGGTGGATTTTAGGTAATGGTGTTGACATTGTTGCTACCAGAGATCCGTGGTTGGATCAAACAAGACTTCTGTGTGGAAGATGACCATATGTATGTGGGAAGAGAAGAAGAAATGGCTAATTTGTTTTATGCTGGGACAAATAGCTGGGATGTTGGAAGGGTTCGGTTTGTTTACTGCTATAGATGCTGATGCTATTCTGGCACGTTTGTGCCACAACGTCTAGTGGGCGATAGAATAGCTCGGGCCAAGTCAAATGATGGATTATACGATGTGAAGACTGGTACCAGTATTGGCAAGGCAGAATAATTCAAGTCTAGGGACAGTTCCGCAATCTGGTGGCTGGAAGAGAATTTGGAGACTACCACTCCCTCATAAGATGAAAGTGTTCTGTGGCGTTTATGTCGAAATAATATCCATGTTCGTAATAGTTTGAAGGGAACAAAGGTGTTTCGTAACACATTCTGTGTCCGTTTTGTAATGTAGATGTGGAACATTTAACCCATGTGTTCTTTGATTATCTTCGCTGCGAGTTGCTGGCAGTATAAAGGTTTACAGTTTGATACGAGTACGTTGGAATCAACACCTGATTGGCTTCTTGGCAAACTTGATTCAGCTGGTACTGAGGAGATTGTGAGCATTTGTACGATTCTGTGGGTGTGTGGTTTTGGAGGAACAAAAAGTGTGGGAGAGAAGAAGTGTTAATGCTTCAGTTGCCATGGATGGGAGTTTTAATACGATTCGTGAATGGAGAGAGGCCAGAGAAGTAGGAAAAAGGGAGAGTGACATTGCAAAATCAGCAATTGCAGCAAGGTTAACGATGGCTGAGGCCTGAAGAAGGGACCTTTAAATGTAATGTTGACGCTTCTTTTTATCCAGGGCTGATACTTTTTCCGTAGGGATGGTTATCAGAGATTGCAGGGGCATTTTTTGGAGGGTAAATGTATGACACTCAAGAGTCCAGCTTCTGTTTTCGAAGCGAGTGTATTGGTGTCCGGAGGCTCTTTCATGGGTTCAGTCGAGGGATGACAGATGTGAGGTGGTGTTGGAAACTGATTCGCTACTCACATAGACGCCATTAAAGGAACGAAGGAGTCGTCTTGAGGTTGACCATTGTGGTGGACCAATGTAATGTTATGCCGGAACAATCCTATATGTCAAGATTTCTCATATTCGGAAGCACGCAATAGGTAGCTCATGGTTTGGCTAGAATTCCCTGTACTGTAAATTGCTTCATGTTTTTTCATCTCCCCCTGATCATTTTGTGGAGACTGTTTTGTCTGACAATTCTATTCATAATATATGAATTTCTTTGGTTTCAAAAAAAACCATGGGGTGAAAAAAAATAGATGGTCAGGATTAGGTCTCCAAGTCTCCAACTAAATAGGTCTCCACTCAACTTTTCTCATCAATACAATATACACCTTTTAACCATTTTGTTAAAAATATTTATATTATGGTGGGTAAATTGTTCAGCAAATATTTAAATATAATTTTAATTTTTTTTAAATTAAACTAAAATTTAGAATTTCAATTATAAAAATAATATTAATGTCAATTATTTTATTACTCATTCTAATTTTTAAAATTTTAAAATATATATTTTAGAACTTTATGATTATATATATAATATATATTTTGCTTAATAAATATTTAAGTATTTAGCATATGATTAATTTAGATATTACTAATAGAAAATAGCTATAATTTTTTTCATGTAAAAATGTATTAAAATAAATATTTAATTAATTTAAAATTTTATTTATTAATATTAATATCTCAATTTCAATTTATAACCGCAAATGCATGTTTAGTTGATATTGAAAGTTAATGGTTGCAACTGTATTTTGCAAAATATGTATACTGTTTTGATTTTAAATGAAGGCGGGGTTAAAAGTGCAATTAACTCTACATAATAAGTGCAAATGTTTCATAAACCTAGCATATTCTAAAGCTTCCTTCATGAATTCAGGCTGTAGAGCCCGTCTGCAAATTTCTTACAAATAATATGTTCTAAAACTATTTAATCTCGTAATGTGAACATTTCTCTGAACAGCATCTCTATGACTCATAATTAACAATGAACTTGTTTGTGGCATTGACCTTGCACACTAATTATACACATTAAACGAAGGCAGGTAATTTTCTATCTTCCGGTGATTTGCTATGACTAATTATGAAGTGAAGAGAGAGAACTCATTCGCCAACTCTGAAAATTACATTTCGACAAATTACATTCCTTTAACTGAAACAGGTTCAGGAACTTTCCCAGTTTCACTGAGAGATAAACTATCATAATAGTCCACCACACTTTCCAACCCCCAGGGCACATAAAACCATCTGGAGGGCTCTCTTTATTTTTCGCAAGCGTTCGCATCTGTACAATGCAGACAGAAATTCATAAGTGCAATGCCTAAATTAAATGATGAATCAAATATAACAGAACTCGGAAGGAACTTGAAGAGCTGGAGGTGGAGGGCTGACTACAAAATTTCTAGGCATTTCATGCACTCTTTACAATACATCAATGTATTCAAATTCTTCCTAAAATGATACCTTGGTGCCAGAAATGAGATAAGTCCTGTGCCCTTGATGGATCAAAAATGCCATTTTACCCTGAGTTTTATCGTACGCTGCCACCTGCAGTCGACACAACTCAAATACTTAGTATTCCAAAATTTTACGTTAGCCCGTAAAACTAATCATGTTGTGTGTTTCGATACCTTGACGAAAGGATGTTTTAGCCGCTGCGAGTCCCGGGGCCATGCTCAATACTTCTTCCCATGGTCGCATCATATAGATCTCTCTTCTCCACTGGATGGCCCATGCCAGCAGGATCACGACCGACAATGTAGAAGTTTGCACCTGCATTGATTCGAGCTTTTGCATGCCACTGCACCTCAGTTGGACCAGCATAATGCATGGGAGAAGGGATATGGAAACAACAGTGGTCTCTGGATCAAGAACTCCATCTTCAAGCACCTGAAACAGAAACAGTTCAGCAATATTCGACAGGGGGCATCAAAGATCAAAGTAGATAACTGATACCCAAAGCAACATTAGGTTTTATATGTGGTAATGTGATATTCATATTGTAGTCCTCTGATTGGTGAAGAACTGACTAGTCAGCACTATCAGTATAAAGTTTGATAGTTCTTAATATCAAGTCTATATATTTCCAATAACTGAGGGTCATTAATTTGCACAAAATATGAGATCTCTGCTACGATAGATTACTTAAAACAACAAAAAAGTCTAGTCAATGACTTGCATCTAGGGCAACAAGCTTACCAAAATACAATAATATTTTTTAATATCATGTACTGGCTATTCTGCATAGTTCATTCTTTTACAACAAGTAAATTGGACCAAATGTTGGGGATGGATCATAATTTAAGTAATACAAATAGCTTAGCACACAAACCTTCTCGTGTTGCCTCATTCGCCATGTAAGTGGAACATCATCTGCCTTTGTGTAGCCTCCCAATGGATGAAGCAACAAGACAGGATTCTTTACCCCATCTCAAGAAGCCTACGGCGCGTTCAGTCATCAGCAAAGCATGACCATTGTGCACAGTTCCTCAGCTGGAAGCAAAGACCGCATCAGCTTTCCTCCTGGTGAATTCTTCACGAAGTTCGGCAGGTTAAACGGAAACGATCAAGACCATCATGGTACTTGATTGGTTCTATAACCTCTAAATCACCTCCAAGCAGCCAGTCCCCGTTTCTTTATGGCTTCCTCCGTAAGGTAGACCAGGGGCAGTTGTACCCAAGTTCTTGCTATTCTTTCTTCTTGTTATGCTTGTAAATCTCAATGCTATATTGACAAAATGTAAAACCAAATGTAAGGAAACCCTGGCATATAGCTGAAGCGCGTAATATAATAAGCATATATTGAATAAATAATAGACAAAGGGTATAAACCCAACTGAGTGAATATATGTGATCAGGTTTCTTACACATATTAGGTTATTTATATTTCTTAAGATAAACCATTGACCATCATAACCTTTATGCCAGCATCAACCATAAGAGTAATACCAATAAAGACGTCTATCAAACGAGCTCCACAGAATGTGGATATGGAGTACATGAGTATCTAGAAGATTTAAAAGACATCTCAAAGCTCAGCACGCCAATCACTCTAAAGTTATTACCCATGTAAGAAGTTGAACACACTGATGATTGATGCACAACCATTCTATAAAGGATGATCCTATAAGGATGGAGAGGTCTTGAGACAATTTGGTCTAATGAAGATAGGGCTCACGTCATTATTCACATGAATCGCAACTTAAATGTCAATGTTAAATATGGTCCATGAACTTTTGACGAGTTCAAACAATGATTATGCGGGTCTCGAGACCTATAGTCCAACCAAAACCAAGTTTATATGATTATTCACACATATTGCGACTGAATGTCAACATCAAATATTCCATGAAATTCTAGCAATATACTACATTAAATTCTGATTACAGACACATGTTAGACAGAATGCCCGAAGTGCTTTACACGACACATTAGCATAGCTAATATATGATGGCCCTCCGCAAATATCTTACTTTTCAGGTATAGTATCTTAATTCTTCTGTCATGCCTATTTCCCATTCAAACCTAATAATTTCCATAGATTCCCAAATAACATCTATTAGGACATCTTATAGAAACTAAAATATCTTAAATACTATTATTCCAGACCTCAACATCTATAGAAATTAAAGCATCTGCAGCCGGAACTCATTCAAATTTCATATTGTATAATCAAATACTGCAAGGTGGCAAGAAAAACCACTTTCTAAATATCCACATTCATGATCTTCTATACAAAAAAATCAAAATTTCATCTAGCACACTCTATTCATTTTCTTTAACACAAATTTCAGTTTTTTATATGCATTTAAACTACAACTACTCAACATTTCATTTCGAAAAAATCAAAAATTACTATAAACATTTAAAAAGTGAGTATAGGCTTACTTGTTCAAAATAGCAACCGGGTTATCACCCGGATCAAGAAGAGCAACAGACCCGACCCGGAAATCAACTCTTATGTTGATCATCATAGCAAGAACAATAGGCAAAGACATATTAACAACCGACCCATCTTCCAATCTTAAGCAATTAAAATGAGAGTTTTGGAGGAACTCGATTCTGTCATGAACCCTTTTAATGGTCTGGCCCAACCTTCACTCACAATGAACCCATTCAAGATCCACCTTTGATAGCTTGATTTTGGGCAAAGCCACTTGGGCCTTCTTCAAATCTCTTTCTGATTCTTTACTATGAGTTGTGTTAGCTTCCCGCCGTCCGGGTCGATTAACCCGGATGAAATTCGGGTCGTGGGTCGGGTTATTTGGTGCGAAAGAGGGAGGAATGGGAGTTTGAGAGAGTGGTGAAATGAGGGTTTGGGGTTTGGGGAAGGAAATGAATGTGGAGTTGGGTCTTGATGAAGAGGTTGGACTGGTTGCCATTGGTTTTGGTTGTAAGTATTTATTTGGGGTTGTATGTAGAGGTTGTGCTGTAGCCTGTAGTATATAGGCTGGATGGTATAGAAGAGGAAGAAGGGTAGTTTTGGAAGAATATGAGCTTTAGTTTGAATATTGATTTTGAAAGTCTGAAAAAAACAATTAAATTTGCATGTTTAATGAAAAATTAAAAAAGGCTATACTTTGTATACGGAGCAATGACCATATGTCAAAAAGACCATATCACCGCAGAAAAATTAAAAATAAATTACAATTTAAGCTTTGGTGTGTGTGGGTAGGACTGGGGAGGATGAACCTGGACACTAATCACTGTTTTCTCTCTGCTTAATTGTCGTACGTATCTTTTTTTACTTATTTTCTGATCAACTACACCGGATACTTTGTTTAATGTAAATCGATAATCGATTTAAATCTTTATTTTTTATTAAGTTCTTGTAGATTTTAAAATATACTCCATATTTCATTTAAAGTAATTCTCTCGGTAAATAACAATTAAATTGGTGTATTGTCATGAATTATGCCATTTATAGTTCTTTACATGGGTGTTAATGAAGTAATTATTTCAAATTATAAAAGTTTCAACTGTTTCAAATGGATTTTCCGGTCCTGCCTGTGTGGACTTGGACCACATAAAAATCCAGTGTGCTCACGAAAGCTTAGAACACCCCAGACGCCACAAACCCTCTAATTCGGGTAATTTGATGGGTTTCGGATTTAATCCATGTTTGACCGGATAATTTTTGGATTATAATATATTTGAAATTATTCAGATTTGATCACGTATAATTTATTTCGGGTCTATTTTAAATTAAAATCGGATAAAATTTAAATTAAGTCGAATAAATTTCGATTGGGATTCATTATTTTATAAAAATTACATATTAATATATTGAGAGATAGATATTTGGCAAAGGAATTGTTTTTGAGTTTTCTAGCATTTCTTGACATTATATAATACTCAAAAGTTCTGAATTTTGACTATTTACATGCATATTAAAGTATTTAAAAATACTACTCTACAATTAAATTTATATAAAATTATATTAGATTTTATTTATAGAAAATTAAATATTAAATTTATTAAGTTATTTATTTAGCAATAAAATAGGTCATAAGGTAAAATGATTTACTAATTCGAAGGGATGGACTAATTTTTACTTGTAACATAAATGTTCAAGTTTAGATCACCACTATTCACTGATACAAATTTAGTTTAATATAAGATAATAGTTTTCTTATTAATATATTTGAGTTTATGAGATTAAATTAATTTATGAATAATTGAATCTTAATAATTTTTTATATCTTAATTAATGAAATGAATGTGTTTCTCATCAATTACGCATATAATTTTTAATTATTTTATGTATATTAAATTTTTTTTGTCTTTGATTTAAATAATCTATCAAATATATATAAATAGTTGATAATGGTTATACATTAAATTCAAAAATAAGAGTTTAACATAATATTGATTTTTATAATATGTAAAATATATATTTGGATCACACTGTTGGAGTTCGTCAGAAATTTGAATCAAAAATTGGATAATTTAATAGTTTAAATTTAAATTTTTGGATAAAAATCATTGTAAATAACTTAACACATATATGAAATTCTTTTCTCAACAACTTCACATGCAAACGTGTATTTTAAGACAAGCGTAACTGTGCATCCGTATGCCCAAACGTCATCAATATTCAATAGTAGAAAACGTGGAAGGTTTTGCAGAAATTACAAGCACGAAAAAAAAATGCAACATAGTTGGTCCGGGCTGCTGGCTGCGTTATAGATGATGACTTCGTAGAATCTTCGCTAATTTCAAAGTCAAAGATGCCCCAATGAGGCAATTACTGCCATTTTACTATGGAAAGTGGAAACTCTACTTGATATCCAATTATCCATTGCCCTACTCCCGGGGCCTGGTTGCTTCCCTTTTTATAAGTCTTATTATAAATTATGACTCCGATTTATTCATAAATATTTTTTGACCCAACTTAAGACGTGGTTAGATATTATTATTGCAGACACTTATAACAACTTTTTGCTCAAAAATTATGAGAAATGTGTTTGGTAAATTTTAAAAACGGTTGTCCGGAGAAGTGTTTTTTATCTAAAAACTGCAGTTAGTAAAAGTACGTCCCCATATTTTTGGAAAAAGAAACTTTCAGCTTTTGAAACAAAGCTATCAGTTTCACATCAACTTTCCAAAAATATTATTTTTTATTATTATATCTCAAATATGCATAAATTAAAAATACCAAACAGTCATCTATTTTTCCTGATAACACTTTTTCCACAAGCAATTTTTTTACAGCACAACAGTTTTTAACGGAGCCTAAATATTAAATTCACAATTCATAAGTTAGACAAGTTTTTTTTGTCAGGAAGTTGATAGGTTAAACAATAGGATGTATGTATTTTTCTTAATTTATTTTTGATAATTCCACTTTTTTAATTTTATTTTTAAAATATATGTTTTAAGTGTTATTTAGATTTAAATTCATGGAATAAGATAATTGTATTTAAAATTTATTTATTTTTATTTCATTTAAAGTAAAAAAAATTGACTTATAAATATTCAACACTTATATAATTTATAAATATTCATCCATTTACTATTTATAATTATTTAATTTATTTTAAATTATAAATTACTTATTTTAAAAAAATTCAAACGGCCACTTGGTCATTGCCTTTTTGTTTTGTACACGGTTATACAATATGGACAGCAGAACCACATAAAAT
The DNA here is from genome assembly GCF_009905375.1 of Apium graveolens. Taxonomy (NCBI): domain Eukaryota; kingdom Viridiplantae; phylum Streptophyta; class Magnoliopsida; order Apiales; family Apiaceae; genus Apium; species Apium graveolens. Next base: position 214,841,415 of record NC_133654.1, read on the forward strand.
ATTGGCTTGCTAATCAAATTGTGCTTCAATAAATATGTATTCGCATGTTAAAATTTAGGATGACGGCTTGACCAAAAAATAAGGATGACCAAAAAATTAAGAATGACCACTGTTGCGTCACATTTTATCATTATTAATATTTTCTCAAATTTTAACATTCATTAATTTAATACTCTAATTTAGAAAAAGTTTCCTAAAATTAACTTTTTTCCTGATTCTTAAACTTAACTTTAGTGAATTATCTATATCGATTATAATTTTGTATATAAAATTGAATTGTATATCTATAATAATAAAAGTAGCCCCTTTTATAAATTATCTTAATTATGTATTAAAAACTGATCAACTTCAAATAATTATGTAATGTTAATTTTAGAAACCCTTATGGATGAAAACTTAGGGTGTATAAACTGCTGTATTTATTATAAGGTTCGGGAGCTCAAAGCCTTTAGTGGCTGTTCTCGTATTTCGTAGTTTAACTCTACATTTACGAGATGTCTACGTATCTCTGTAAATTAGAGAATCAAGCCAAAAAAACGTAGTTCTGATTGATGGGGTGATTCCCTTTATATAGATGTTGAGAGTTCTTGAATTGGATTAGGGTTAGAAGACTTGTTTGAACAAGTTCTCAGACTTTGGATAGACTTTGAAGTCCTAAAATAGAGGAATCGGATTCCTAGTTGGTGTAATAATCCCAAAATTTTGAACTGTTTGTAACCCTTATGAATAGTGTTTTGCTGATGTTACTGAATAAGAAAACTTTTCATGTCACACTATGTAGGGGTTCTTTTATTGTTATTCTGAGATCTTATTAGCACTCTATATATATATAAGTGTATGTAAAGATCGTCAGAATCCAAATTCGAACACTTGATTTTTCCCGAAAATCCACCGATACGGAAAGAATCGAGTATAAGATAACAGGGTAAAAAGAGATTTAAATTCAAGGATATAAGAGAGGATCATAAAAGGAATATAATGTATTGAGAAATGTTAAGGAAACCCAAGTAATAAGATCCCGGGTATGATCCCTCAAACGATAAACGAAAACGAAAGTTAAGCGAACCGTATAACAGATCAGCAGTCATTAGCCAAGTAATTAGAAGCTAATCAAAGAGATTAGTGATGATGTCATCAAACCAATAAAAAGAGGACAAAGGTGGGAGGGTGACATCACATGGTGACATAAGCATGACCAAGCAAAGTGTTTTGTATTCCTAGTGGACTAACAATGAGATTTACAGAAGGGGGGTTGAATGTAAATCTCAAAACTTTTTCAAGTTTTGAGTAGTTTCCAAGGCTAGGTGTTTAAGTGAACAAATGTGTGTGAATTGCTTGAAGCTAATACAGACATAGATATTCTAACACACATGTAAAGAACACAAAGAACTTAAAAACTTTTCTGGTAAATTTGTTGTTCCACCAGAGATGTGTTATTTCAGAAAATCTGTGATTCAAAGAATTAAATCACAGCTGCTTCCTAGTACAAACTAGATGATTTTCTCTCTGGATATTTCTAAACAGCTCTGAAAAATTCATATCTAATTACTAGCTGCTACTTGTTTATAATCACCAAGTTTACAAGTGAAGACAAAACTGTAAAATACAATTAAAAAGATTCTTCACATGTTTCTTCTTCATTTCTCTATCCAATGCAATCTAGGATAATCTGTGAATCTTTGAATACTTCCTTGTTTGCATCAGAATAGAAATGCTGCATTTTCTTGATTCCTCCTAGAGGTTTCCACATTCCAGTTTGTCTCTGTCCCATGTGCCTCTGTCAGCTTGTGAATTGTCACTATCAACTGCTAATGAACTAAGCATCCGTTGAAGCTTTCATCCGTTGATGCCTTATCCGTTAAGGCTTTATCCGTTGAAGCTTTATCCGTTGATGCATTATCAGTTGAAGTCTTTATCCGTTGAAGCACTTATCCGTTGATGGACATTATCCGTTGAAGCATTAGAGACATCCGTTGAAATTTTTTTTATCCGTTGAAGGTCTTCAATAGTTGATACTTCTTCACTTATACAAAATTACAAGGCATGAAATATTTACAATTAGCCCTCCTATTTGCATATCCATTAGTAGTCAACATGACTGATAATTTCCTACAACATCTAAGAATTACAACTTGAATCCAGAGAATGAAATGTGCTACAATACTAAACTTATTGCTAAGTAAAGCTACTCCTTCAACGGATAGCCAAGATGGTCTTATCCGTTGAGGCTACAAACACTAAATTTCTACTTAAGTGTTTTGTTTAACTTATCATCAAACTAATACACATATTCCTAACAATCTCCCCCTATTTATGTCTACTAGAACTGTAGGCATAAATTTGGGTTTAGCTTGATGATAACAAAACACTTGACAAATATATAAACTGTAATAAAGCAGAATTCAAAGTGCTACAAAAATGTGTATGCTGAGATGGAATTGAAGAATTACATTGTTTCCAAGGGTGCTCCTTTAGTCTGAGCAGATTAGTTTCTTTCCTTTGATTCCTTGTTTTCTTTCCCTAGCCTCCTGTCATTCTCCTCTATTTGAAGTTGAAGTTGTCTGTAGAATTCAGCTTCATCTTCTTCATTGATGTCCAACTTAGATGCATATCCTTGAGAGTTTCATTACTGGCAATCTTGAGCTGATCTTCAATTCTGAAAAATCTTCTGACTCATTTGTTGTCTCTGAACTCCATAAACCAATGAGGTGATTTGTGAATTGTAATTCCTCTTTCTTGAATGAGTAATGTTCTAGGCAAGGGCATTGGGCTCCCTCCAAGTTTCCTTATGTTGGCAATCTTGTTGAGAATCTCAGTCTTGGCAGTCCTGGTAAAGCCAGAATCCTTTGTATGGCTGAGTAGACTCTAATCAAGGTAGAGTAGCCTGCATTCAGAATTCTGTAAAGAGGCCAAGTTTCTTTCCCCATCTCCTTTGTATCTGAACACTAGTCTTTCTGGTAGCTGTCTGTAGGCAGCTATTCCCCTTACTTCCTCCAGCTCATCCATATAGAGTTCAATGTCTGAAAATTCTTTTATATCACATATGTGAACATAATCATCCTTAGAGGCTTGAGGCTTGGCTTAGGCTTCTGTGTGAATTTGATTGTGGCTTTAGAGAGTGTTGATTTGATTCTTCTTTTTCTGCTTCTTTGATTGTGGAGAAGATGTTAGGAAGGTGGGCAATTTGATGGTGTCCCAATCAATTGGTTCCTCCTTGGAATGATTGTTTCACCATGAATGTTCATGAAGGGGTCAGGCACAATGGGTTCAGGAATAGAGGGTAGTGATTTGGATTTTGATTGGGTTTTCTTCAGTCTTATCTACCATCTTTCTCTTTGCATTGGCCTTCTTTCTGTTCCCTTTCTGCCATTCTTCTCTTTCCTTACTTCTCTCTTCCATATCAGTATCAACCATGTCCCCATAGCTTCATCTTCACTTTTGTCTTTAATTTCTTTCTGTTCTTCAGCCTGACTTGACTTTAGCTATTTTTTCAAGCTTTGCTTGTGCTCTTTTGTCAGCCTTTAGCTGTTGGCTTCTTCTTTCAACCTTCTGATTTCTTCCCCTCTTGGCTATTGAGAATTTGGGATGTCCTTGCATCACACATATGCTCTTTCCCTCTCTGAAGATAATAGCCATGTTCCTCCTTACAGCCACATCCATGGTCTCTTTGAGCTTTGAGATACTTCTACCCAAAGCTTGTCCTCATCACCTTTGGAAGAGGAAAATCGACTTCTTTCAGAGGATTCTTTGTAGAGTCCTTAATGGATCTGTTGTTGGGCTTGAGAACCATAGGTTTCAGATCTTTGGAAGAAGTCTCTCCAACCTTATTCCTCCCTACTGGCTTGAGCTCCATGATAATTGATTCCACTTTTGTGCTATGCTTCACAGATTGTGATTGAGAAGTTGTAGAACCAAAAATTTGTTGCATCTTTTCATCAATCTTCTTCCTTTGCTCTTTGACTTGTAATTCAGCTGCTGCTATCTGGATTAGATCAATTCCATCAAGCTTTCCTTTGATTTGAACAATTTGAGAAGTGGTGATGGCAGGAACTAGCACTTGAGAAATTTGAACTGTTGTTGATGGCTCTCCTTCCCCTTCCCCTTTATTCTCCCCCTTTTTGTTATCATCAAGGGTAGGGGTCAAGCCTTGTGCTTTTGCCAACTGCATGAGTAGATTTGTTTGAGTTTGTTGATTCTGAAGAATAGTGACCATAGAGTCTTCAATGATCTGAACTCTGGTTTCCAATCTGGCCAGTCTCTTGTCAGCATCAGATTCTTTCCTCAGTCTCCCCAACAAATCTTGCATAGTACCATAAGGTATGACTGAATCCAACTTCTCAGCATTGTAGGATTTCAGATCAACAATGTCATGTTTGAGCTCATCCACACTTAGATTCTGTTTGAAATGCTGCAACTGCAAGAGATGCAGAGATTCCAGATGAGCTTGAAGAATTGCCTTGGTACCAGCATCTGTAGTCTCCTGAAGGGCCTTCTGAATTGTCATGACTTGTCTAACCAAAGTGACACCAAACTCTCCTGGTGTTGATGCTTTTGCCCATGCCCATTCAGGAAGATCAGGAACAGAACTTGGGCCTGTTTACTCCCCCTAAGTTCATGCTCTCATCCAAAGAATAAGAGTCATCATCATTAGAATTTACTCCAAATTCTTCAGATGGCTCACCAGCTTGAGAAGGCAGCTTGTTAACAGCAGCTTTTGAAAGGAATATGTCCTAAGTCCAATCATGAATTAGGATTTAGGAATAACTTCCTGTGTAATCTGTTTTGATTTCATTGATATTAATAAAAGACTTGTTTTGTTTTTATTACGGGCTCTATCTATTTAAGTGTTTAAATAAGATATACCATAGTTTAGAGTAAAACTTTTTATGGATTATGATGAGATCATAATAGTGAGACCTAAAAGATGATAACTCTAAACTTAAATAGTTCTTGGTCGTAGGATTACTAAATGGTAATTAATAATCCGCAGAGATCGGTACATACTATGCTTGCTTCATTATGAAGGATGTCTGTTCTCATAGACATTTGTGTGGTGACACTATAGCTAGTATGTAGGTGCTTATTATGGAATAAGTTCACTGAACATGACTCGCACAGCTGAACAACTGATGGAGTTCACTCACGTGTCAGCAGTTGTTCATATAGTGATAGTTGTACAAGTATCCTTAGACTTGAGGTCATCAGAGTCATCTTGTGTACACTGAACTATGCTTTGGTTTAGTTCTTAGTCTCCAGGGACAATTATTAGGGCTCTACTGGGTATAGGAATTTGTACACGAAGATAGTGTATGATCAATAGAGGATCTACCCCTTCCAGTGAAGGAAGCGAATGTTCAAAGCTGATCCACTTATGCTAGTTCAGGAATCTCTGGCCAGAGTAAATGAAATTAGAAAGGAGTTTCTAATTTGCATAGAACTATGCATAGTAAATGGTAAGCAAGTGATTGAATTAGATAGGCTTGACACGAGATCCATGCATTGTATTTAATCGGGACATTGTAGGGTAGAAGGAGTTTATTGTACGGTAACTATTCACTGAATAGGTTCTTGGTATTCTAAGCAGTGAATTCATATTATCCGGATAGTCGCGATATGGTGAGAAGTATCTCTCACGATGTAGAATAAATGTGATTAATTAATTAATCATATTTAATAAATTAGAGAATTTATATAAATAATGATAAAATAGTTTTATTATTATTTATTTCTACTACCGGCTTAATATTGAACCTACAGGGTCACACCATAAAAAGAGAATGATTTAAAGGTGGAGGAATTAATTAATAATGGCTAATAATTATTTATTTGTGAAATAATAATTAATTGGCAAATTTAATAATTGATTAAATGAGATTTAATTGATTATAAATTAATTAGAAAAGTTCTTAATATTATTAATTAAGAATTTAATTTTTGGAAATTAAATCAAGATAGAGAATTATATCTAAAGTGTTTAGAAAAAGGATTAATAATTAAAAGGTGTTTTAATTATTAATGAGAATAATAAATGGGATAATAATAATAATATTTATGGGAAAATTTCAGCTGAAAATTTTGCCTATAAATACACTATTATAGACCCTAATTTTATTCTAACCAACCCGAAAACCCAAAAAAGTTTGGAAAACCCGATTCTCTCCACCTCCTTCCTCCTCCTTAACATCGTTTTCTTGGTGGATACCGGTGGAGTGCTTCACACTTGAGGAGCAACTGCTAAGGATCTCTGATCGTTGTCTCCGAATTATTTTAAAAGGTTAGATTCGATCCCTCGAATTTTTATTCACGATTTATATGCTTTTATTTGGATTTTGTATGTGTAAAAGTGTTTTACCATGACCCCGCTGCGTTAAAAATCCAACAATGGTATCAGAGCATAGGTTGTATGCATATAGATCTGTGGTAAAAATTTCAGAATTTTATGTGCTTGTATGAATTAATTATGATTTTTACAAGTTATATCATGGATTAATTTTGTCCGATGAGAAATCGTTTCTCAGAATAATTTTGAATGTTGATCTGGGTTCTACAAGTGTTGTAGATCGTTTGGGTATTTTTTTCATAATTTTATGATGTATAGATTTTTTATTATGAATTTTTGAAGTTCTTACAATTAATTTCATAATTAAATAATCATATATATATATATATATTATTTGTTAGTATGTATATGTATATCTGTATTGCTGTTGTCTGCATAGTCTGAATGCACGGACAAAAAAGTAGACAGACCAGAACACAGAGAAGTCAGGTGCGACGCGGTTTCCGAGAAAGAATTCTGTCGGCTGCTGCAAAAAAAAAATAGGGGTGTCTCGCATTCCGGGAATGCGTTACACACCTGTGGCGCATTCACGGAATGCGTTACACCCTTTAATGGCTTAAAAGGGGTGTAACGCATCACCAGAATGCGTTACAGGGCTTGTAACGCGTTCCTGTAATGCGTTACAGCCCGTCTGTTGATATTAAAATTGATTTTCTGGGAGTTTCGTAACTCCGTTTTGGGCGTGCAATATACCGTTGGATTCGTTTTTCCGAGACGGATCTAATGGAGTGATCAATTTTAGTTTATATAAAAGTTTTGAACTGTTTATATTTCCATGAAGTGTTTAAAGATGTTTTTGACTGTTTTAATTGCTTTTAAATGCTTCATGTGATACATAGAGATGTATAATGCTTAGACTAATGTGCTAGATGATGTAACATGCCTACCTTGATGTTTATTCATGTTTATATATGTGATATATGCTTAGTTTATCATGCGATGATAGATTTAGGTGAACTTAAATGAACATAAGGCGTTTGTTAGACAACCTAGTATAGTGAAATTGTTTCATAACCTTAATAACAATATTATGAATACAATCATGAGATTCTTGTGTTTGTGAAACACGTAATTGAATATGAATTTTTGATATGAGAGAAAGGATGATTCTGTCAATAACAGATTTCTATCTGTAAGAAAGGGTTATTAAGTGACGCCTCTTGACAATGCTCCACCCGATCTGGGAATCATCTAATTATTGATTATTGATTTGAAATATTTAATTTAAAAGGAAGAATCTCTTTATAATATGATTATGATTGTAACGTAATATAATACCTCTAAAATTAAATAATATCAAGTAGTAATTGGCCAATGATACAACGGGCTTGTGTCGGTCATAGCCTTCCAACATGATAGAAAAGTAGTTCTTATTTTTGAATCATTGTCGGTTCGTGCTACAGCCGAGGGCTTTGATTTCGAAATAAGAAATATTTGTCTATTACATAGAGATGTGTACATTGAATAAGAATCTAACGGTCGGTACGTGCTACAGCCGTGGGCCTTTGGGGACTGATTCAACTGTACGGAATGTTGGGCTAGACTTGACTTAGAATATTGAGTTTGTCGTGCTACAGCCGAGACTCAATTATTCAAGAGGCTAAAGTTTGATTAGGGAATAACATGAGATGTAATTGACAAGAGGTGTCTGCCTATTGAACATTACATGGCGGTTCGTGCTACAGCCGGGGTCGTGTAATGGAATGTAGGATCCCTATTCCCACTAGCATTATGAATGCTTAATTTTTCACGTAGGGGGTTGAATAAATTAGGAAAACTAGTGGGAGCCACTTATGAATAAAGACCCGATTCATATAGTGTTTTGAAATGAAATCGAATATTTGCTAAGTGTTGTTATGTGTTTATCATTTACAGATTTACTTTGTACGTTATGTCTTCTGCACTATCACTCAGGAGCATACTAGATGCTCACAAATTGACTGGTCCTAATTATGCTGACTGGCTTCGAAACTTGAGAATTGTTCTCAGGATTGAGAAGCTGAAATATGTGATTGACTCACCTAAGCCTACTGAACCTGCTAGTTATGCACATAATGATGAACATGTTGTGTATCGTAAGTGGATAGATGATGCAAATGTTGCTCAATGCATCATGCTAGCTTCCATGAACATTGAGCTACAGAAGCAACATGAGCATATGGATGCTCACACTATCCTCATGCATCTACAAGAGTTGTATGATGTGGCGGGGAGGACAGCTCGATATGAGATATCGAAGGAGCTGTTCGGTTGTAGGTTGTCTGAGGGATCATCTGTGAATGACCATGTACTTAAGATGATCAATTTGATTGAACGTCTTGGACAACTTGGTTTTGTCATGGATGGGGAGCTGAGCCAAGACCTGGTCTTGCAATCGCTTCCGAGTTTGTTCTCGCAGTTTGTTGTGAACTTTCACATGAATAAGTTGGATGTCAGCCTGCCTGAACTCCACAACATGTTGAAGACTGCGGAATCGAATTTCCCCCCTAAGAAAAGTTCTGTTCTTCTAATTGGTGAAGGTTCCAATCCTAAGAAAAGGAAGAGGAACCTTTCCAAGAAGAAGAAAGTAGGTGAGAAAATGCCGGTTCCACCAAAAGCTGAAGACCCCAAGAGCAAAGTTGTTTGCGTTCACTGTAATAAGGTGGGGCACTGGAAGAGGAACTGCAAGGTTTACCTTGCAGAATTGAAGAAGAAGAAGGGTAGTGAGACTACCGCTTCTGATTCAGGTATGTTCATGATAGAAGTGAATATGTCATTAAATCAAATTTCTACTTGGGTATTAGATACCGCCTGTGGTTCTCAAATCTGCAATTGTTGCAGGGACCAAGGAGAAGTAGGACTCTTGAAAAAGAGGAGGTGATTCTACTGATGGGAAATGGAGCAAGAGTTGCTGCTGAAGATGTAGAATCATTTCATTTACATATGCCTACGGGCAAGACTATTGTTTTAAATAATTGTTATTTTGTTCCCTCGATTGTGAGGAATATTATTCCCATGTTAGACTTGGCTGGATTTTCATTTATTATTGAGAATAATGAATGTTCTATTCTTAGAGATAATATTCTTTATGGACGTGGTGCTTTAAATAATGGTCTGTATATTTGTGACATAATTTACTTCAGATTAAACAAACTAATAAAAGAAAAGGGATGATGAAAATCTCACTTTATAGTGGCACTGCAGTCTCCATTTGTTAGACATGGAGAGAGGACTGCAAATTTGCTAGGAATGGTACACACAGATGTATGTGGACCAATGTCTAAGCAAGCCATGGGTGGATTTTCATACTTCATTACTTTCATAGATAATAGATCTAGATTCGGATATGTGTTTGATGAAACACAAGTCTGAAGCCCTTTGAAAAGTTCAAAGAGTATAAGTATGAAGTGGAGAAACAACCAAACATAGTATTATAACTCTTCGATCAGATCGAGGTGGTGAATACTTTAATGGAGTGTTTCTAGATTATCTCAAAGTAAATGGTATAGTCTCCCAGTGGACTCCTCCAGATTGGTATCTGAAAGGAGAAATCGAACTTTGTTAGACATAGTTCGGTCCATGATGAGCTATGCAAATCTTCCAGTATTCCTATGGGGTTATGCATTGGAAACCTCAGCATATTTACTGAATATGGTGCCTTCCAAAATCTGTTCCTCAAACTTCGTATGAGATATTGAAAGAAAGGAAACCGAGTCTTAAACACGTTAAGATTTGGGGATGTCCAGCTTGTGTCAAGTAAGTTGACCCAAATAAGCGGGAATATCGATCCGTAAAATGTAGTTTTGTGGGATATCCTAAAGAGACTTTAGGGTATTACTTTTACACCGATCATCGGGTGTTTGTATCCAGACATGCTACCTTCTTGGAAAAGGAGTTTATCCTTGAAGGAAACAGTGGGAGCAAAATTGAACTTGATGAAGTTCAAGAAGCACAAACTACTACGGATCAAGTGGAAACACCTGTTCTGACTGAACAACCTTTTGTGGAACAGCCCATTCATAGATCAGGGAGAGTGTCTCGCCAACCTCAGAGGTATTATGGCCTTGTCATTGAGAATGACAATGAGTTGTCGATCATTGATGATGACGACCCTGTGACCTATAATGAGGCTATGAGTAGTGTTGACTCAGAGAAATGGCATAGTGCCATGAAATCCAGAATGGAATCTATGTATACGGTATACAAAAGATAGATTATAGCAGATGGCCAGGTGGAGACCTATAAGGCCAGGCTTATGGCAAAAGGATTCAAACAAAGGCAATGGATTGACTTTGATGAAACCTTTTTACCTATAGCCCTGTTAAAATCAGTTCGGATTTTGCTTGCGATTGCTGCTTACTACGACTATGAGATCTGGCATATAGCCAGATGATTTTCTTTCCAAGGGAAATGAAAGCCTAGTGTGTAAGCTACTGCGAACCATATGTGGTTTAAAGCAAGCTTCTCGAAAGATGGAACATTCGTTTTGATGAGACAATCAAAGAGTTTGATTTTATCAAAAACGTAGATGAACCATGCGTCTACAAAAGGGTTAGTGGGAGCGCGGTAACATTTCTTATATTGTATTGAATTAGAGTTGACACACATAACAACATAGCAGACCCACTCACAAAGCTACTTTATAAAAGTCACTTTGATCGTCATAAAGACAAGATGGGTATTAGATACAAGAGTGATTGGCTTTAGTACAAGTGGGAGATTGAAAGGAATATGTCCTAAGTCCAATCATGAATTAGGATTTAGGAATAACTTTTTGTGTAATCTGTTTTGATTTCATTGATATTAATAAAAGACTTGTTTTATTTTTATTACGGGCTCTATCTATTTAAGTGTTTAAATAAGATATACCATAGTTTAGAGTAAAGCTTTTTATGGATTATGATGAGATCATAATAGTGAGACCTAAAAGATGATAACTCTAAACTTAAATAGTTCCTGGTCATAGGATTACTAACTGGTAATTAATAATCCACAGAGATCGGTACATACTATGCTTGCTTCATTATGAAGGATGTCTGTTCTCATAGACATTTGTGTGGTGACACTATAGCTAGTATGTAGGTGCTTATTATGGAATAAGTTCACTGAACATGACTCGCACAGCTGAACAACTGATGGAGTTCACTCATGTGTCAGCAGTTGTTCACATAGTGATAGTTGTACAAGTATCCTTAGACTTGAGGTCATCATAGTCATCTTGTGTACACTGAACTATGCTTTGGTTTAGTTCTTAGTCTCCAGAGATAATTATTAGGGCTCTACTGGGTATAGGAATTTGTACACGAAGATAGTGTATGATCAATAGAGGATCTACCCCTTCCAGTGAAGGAAGCGAATGTTCAAAGCTGATCCACTTATGCTAGTTCAGGAATCTCTGGCCAGAGTAAATGAAATTAGAAAGGAGTTTCTAATTTGCATAGAACTACGCATAGTAAATGGTAAGCAAGTGATTGAATTAGATAGGCTTGACACGAGATCCATGCATTGTATTTAATCGGGACATTTTAGGGTAGAAGGAGTTTATTGTACGGTAACTATTCACTGAATAAGTTCTTGGTATTCTAAGCAGTGAATTCATATTATCCGGATAGTCGCGATATGCTGAGAAGTATCCCTCACGATGTAGAATAAATGTGATTAATTAATTAATCATATTTAATAAATTAGAGAATTTATATAAATAATGATAAAATAGTTTTATTATTATTTATTTCTACTACTGGCTTAATATTGAACCTACAGGGTCACACCATAAAAAGAGAATGATTTAAAGGTGGAGGAATTAATTAATAATGGCTAATAATTATTTATTTGTGAAATAAATAATTAATTGGCAAATTTAATAATTTATTAAATGAGATTTAATTGATTATAAATTAATTAAGAAAAGTTCTTAATATTATTAATTAAGGATTTAATTTTTGGAAATTAAATCAAGAGAGAGAATTATATCTAAAGTGTTTAGAAAAAGGATTAATAATTAAAAGGTGTTTTAATTATTAATGAGAATAATAAATGGGATAATAATAATAATATTTATGGGAAAATTTCAGCTGAAAATTTTGCCTATAAATACACTATTATAGACCCTAATTTCATTCTAACCAACCCGAAAACCCAAAAAAGTTTGGAAAACCCAATTCTCTCCACCTCCTTCCTCCTCCTTAATATCGTTTTCTTGGTGGATACCGGTGGAGTGCTTCACACTTGAGGAGCAACTGCTAAGGATCTCTGATCATTATCTCCGAATTATTTTAAAAGGTTAGATTCGATCCCTCGAATTTTTATTCACGATTTATATGCTTTTATTTGGATTTTGTATGTGTAAAAGTGTTTTACCATGACCCCGCTGCGTTAAAAATCCAACAGCTTTGTCTCTGAGAAGAGATTCTGAAGTGTGTACAATGTTTAATGTTTGTTCTGCCTCCACATTGCCCTGAGCAGCCAATAATTGATAGACTGAAATAGGATGAGTAAAAGTGTCAGCATCCAAGGAAATGTTATCAATAACAGCTTTGTAATGTTGCTGAAATTGTCTTTCCTTTTCTGTATCATCCACTTTCATTGACTCACTAGCAATGGCTGGATCCACCCTTATAGCTTCTGTACCTGCCTTTCTCTCATTTTCTCTATTTTCTTGCATCAGGGGCTCCCCCTGGCTCACACACACCCTCACACCCTCACCCTCACCTTCTAAGGTGGCACTCCCCTCACTCACTTTTGCCATGCTGGAAGAAATAGCATGCATATGGTGACTCTCAACCTCTCCTTTTGCCTGGGAGCAACCCAGCCTCTCACTCAAAAGATCACTCCCTTCCCTCAAACCTAAAAGAGATTGCACAGTAACCATGTCCTCTACAGTTGGAATTGTTTCTGTTATGTGTGTAGAGACCATCAACGGATAGGGAGTATCCGTTGAAGTGGAAATTGATGGTATCAACGGATAACTGCTGTTAAGCTTATCCATTGAAGAACAACCACTTATCAACGGATGAGAGATATCCGTTGAAGAAGGAAAAGATGTAGATATAGAAAGTGACATAATTGTTGAATCTGTGTGAATTGATTTTAACTGAGGTGACACAGATTCTTCAACTACATCTGAAAGAATTGGCTGATGATCCAACAAATTATCTAAAAGATGATGATCATCAGGTTTTGAGTGGGGCTCCTCCCTGAGTTTTAATGAGGGAGAATCAGGAATTGATGTGAATATCATATCCACATCCAGAGAGGGTGATGGAGAGTTTGATGATTGGTGTGTTTCTATTATGAGAGAATGGGGCTGTGACTCCACATTTGCTGGAATCACATCAAGCTGAATTTGTGAAGGCACAGATACAGGTGGATGTATCTGTGCTGTGTGTGCCCCTTGTGTGGAAACTAGGGTCTTGGCCTTATTCTTCCTTGAAAAGGCTTTAATTGGTGAATGAGTGGCTTCAGTGTCCCTCCCTCTTTTGTTCTGTGTCCCTGGTTGGGGACTATTTTCAATAGTTACATCCTTTTGGGAGGATGCAACTAGGGATGTGTTAGACTCCTTTTGAACCACCACAGTCTTTTGAGAGACTGTGGCTTGGCTGGCTTGGGTACCACTCACCTCTCCCACCTTATCCTCGGGGGTTTCTTGTTGTTCACCCCTCCCCTCACCACTCACACTCTGTTCACTCCCTTCAGAGTTTATGGTAGTTGTTACAACTGTTGTCTTTTGAGAAACAACAGAGATAGTTTTCTTTGACTTGAGTTTTGAAACTTCAGTTTTGGTGGCTTTGGTAGGAACCTGTTTGGACAAAGACACAGATTCCATGGCCACACTAGAAGGCAAAGAAATAATGGGGTTGGAAATAGTAGGAGTTATAGAAGAGTTTACCTCACTTACCTGCGGTGCATTCATGATTGGCAAATATACCAATGGCACCTGGCTGTTGAGGTTCATTCTCAAAAGGTCTGCAAGGACCCTTTTCTCTTGTGCCCCGCATTTGAGTTTATTATTCTCATTTGATATAACCAATCCTTCAGCAACATGGTTAGCCAATAACATAAAAAATCTAGCATAGTAGATGTTATGTGGTCTATTAGCTTTGTTACCTAATCTGGAACCTAATTCTAGCATGACACAGTTGCTAAAATTAAAGTACCTATCAGAAACTAGCATATAAAGCATATTAACAAGAGATGAAGTTATGGCATCAAAATTGCTAATCTTCCCAGAGAAAACCTTAATAAAGGCATCTCCAAGAAAACTCCATTCTTTCCTAAGGTCTTTCCTTCTAATGCTACCTAGACTAGCAGAATCAAAAGCTTAGCATATGGAATCTAACATAGCAGATACATCTTTATCAGTGTGTGGTGTCATGGCATTATTCTCAGGCAACTTAAAGCAAGAATGTATATCATCACAGTTAATGCAATAATCCTTACCTTTGAGAGAGAAGGCAATAGTCATATCTGTGGAGTTGAACTCTGCAGTTGTCAAATCTCCTCAATCACCTCACAGTAGATGGTTAGGGCTTCCAGCATTGCATAGCTCAGTTTGCAGTTTTTGATGAAGTCCATCATCTTGTGATAATCATAATGGGCTTCATTCTTTTCAACCAAGGCTACGAAATTATTCTTTTCATAAACAAATCCTGTTTGAGACATAATTTTGACTACCGGTGCCATTGTTGTGAGTAGAGGTTGCAGAGAAAAACTTGAGAATTTTGGGAGAGAAGGAGAATGAAAATTGCAAGAAAGCGTAAAGTGAAAATAAGAATTCAATGGGCTTTTATACTTTCTTGAATTAAAACGTAAATAAAATGATACTTTTAAGTAAATTACAGCCGTTCAAGAATAAATAAAACTGTAGAAATTCTAAACTGCCTTTAAAACAAATATATACAACAGTGTATATCTGTATCAACGGTTAAGTAAAGAAATCAACGACTGTGACTTACTTGAAAGTAACTGATGTGACACTTCAACGGATAAGGTAAATAGTTATCCGTTGATGATCAACACTATTTTATCCATTGAGGGATAAAATTACCAGAAATGTATTTGTCTTTCAACGGATAATGAACATCCGTTGATAGAATAATTTTGGCTTTCAACGGATAGGTAATATCCGTTGATAGGATAAGTTTTACTAAATGCCAACTTTGTTCTTACAGCAAATTCATTTCAGGCTTCAAAGCAGATTATATAGAGGACATAAATTTATGAATAATTAAGCATACCTAGCTCACTTACTAATCTTGTGAATGTTGATTCATCAAGTGGCTTGGTAAATAAGTCTACAATCTGCTTTTCACTTGGAACAAAATGAAGTTCCACTGTACCTTTCATCACATGTTCCCTAATGAAGTGGTACTTGATGTCAATATGCTTGGTTCTTGAGTGTTGCACTGGATTTTCAGTAATGGCAATGGCACTTGTGTTGTCACAGAATATTGGAATTTTGTCAACGGTCAAACCATAGTCAAATAACTGATTCCTCATCCATAGTATCTGTGCACAGCAACTACCAGCAGCAATGTACTCAGCTTCAGCTGTTGATGTAGAAACAGAATTTTGCTTCTTACTGAACCATGACACAAGCTTGTTCCCTAGAAATTGACAGGTGCCAGTTGTGCTTTTCCTGTCTATTTTACAGCCTGCATAATCTGCATCTGAGTAGCCAATTAGATCAAAACCAGACTCTCTAGGATACCAAATTCCTAGATTTGGAGTCCCTTTGAGATATCTGAAGATTCTTTTAAAAGCCACTAAGTGAGATTCTTTAGGGTCAGCTTGAAATCTAGCACAGAGACATGTAAAAAATATTATATCAGGTCTACTAGCAGTTAAATATAAAAGTGATCCAACCATGCCTCTATAACTTGAAATATCCACAGACTTTTCAGCCTTGTTTAATTCAAGCTTGGTGGCAGTGGCCATGGGAGTTTTTGCAGATGAACAGTCCATTAAGTCAAACTTCTTTAAAAGATCATAAATATATTTAGTTTGACTAATGAAAATTCCATCACTAACTTGTTTAACTTGTAAACCAAGAAAATAAGTTAGCTCTCCCATCATGCTCATTTCATATTTACTTTGCATTAACTTAGCAAACTTTTTACAAAACTTATCATCAGTAGATCCAAATATAATATCATCTACATAAATTTGAACAAGTATTTTAGAGCCATTAACATTTCTAAAGAAGAGAGTTTTGTCAACAGTACCTCTTGTGAAGTGATTATCTAGAAGGAATTTTGACAAAGTCTCATACCAGGCTCTAGGTGCTTGCTTTAGTCCATAGAGTGCTTTCAACAGATAATACACATAGTCTGGAAAGTTTGGATCTTCAAATCCTGGAGGTTGGCTTACATAAACTTCTTCCTCCAATTCCCCATTTAGAAATGCACTCTTGACATCCATTTGATAGACTTTGAAATTGGCATGGGCTGCATAGGCTAGAAAGATTCTGATGGCCTCAAGTCTGGCAACTGGAGCAAATGTTTCATCGAAATCTATTCCTTCTTGTTGAGAATAGTCTTTAGCAACCAATCTGGCTTTATTCCTTATGAAAATGCCATTTTCATCCATCTTGTTTCTGAATACCCATTTTGTGTTAATAGAACTCTTGTTCTTTGGCTTGGGTACCAGCTTCCATACTTTATTCCTTTCAAATTGGTTTAGCTCCTCTTGCATTGCTAAAATCCAATCTGGATCCAATAGAGCTTCTTCCACTCTCTTAGGTTCCTCATATGATAGAAAGCTACTATACAGACATTCATCTTGAGTAGCCCTTCTAGTTTGCACTTTAGATGTAGCATCACCAATGATCAGTTCAAAAGGGTGATTCTTGGTCCATTTCCTTTGAGGTGGTAGATTAGCTCTAGATGAGGTTGCCTCAGTATTGTCATGATGTGAGATAGAATGTTGATTGGTTGAAACTCCCCCTGAGTTGCTGATCCTTCGAAACGAATTGGGAGCTCTATCAACTGATGAAGTGAATTGATTATCCGTTGACAGACTGTGATCAACGGATGCTTCATTATGAACTTCAAAGGATGATGCACTTTGTCTTTCAACGGATGCTTCATTATGAACTTCAACGGATGATGCACTTTGTCTTTCAACGGATGCTGCATTGCTTCTTTCAACGGAAGCTGAATTATGACTTTCAACGGATGCAGCATTCTGTGCATTATCCAAAGGCAGATTCTGAATTCTTCTTGAGATGCCTTCTTCATCATTCTCATCTTCACTATCATCACAATATATCTCAATGTTGTCAAATTTGAGTCCTTCATGATGTCCCTCATCTGTTAGTCCATCAATCTTTTTATCATCAAACACAACATGCACAGATTCCATGACAATGTTGGTTCTTAGATTGTAGACCCTATAAGATTTTCCAGCAGAATAACCAACAAATATTCCTTCATCAGCCTTTGCATCAAACTTCCCTTTGTGATCAGATTGATTCCTTAAGATGTAACATTTGCAACCAAAGACATGCAGAAAGTTTAAAGTTGGTTTTCTTCTCTTGAATAGTTGATAGGGAGTCATGCCTTTTGCCTGATTGATTAGAGAAATATTCTGAGTGTAACATGCACAGTTAACAGCCTCAGCCCAAAAGTAAGTTGGGAGTTTTGACTCTTCAAGCATTGTCCTTGCAGCTTCAATTAGTGATCTGTTCTTCCTTTCCACCACACCATTTTGTTGTGGAGTCCTTGGAGCTGAGAACTCATGCATGATCCCATTTTCTTCACAGAACAACTTCATGGTTTAATTCTTGAACTCAGTTCCATTGTCACTCCTAATATTCCTTACTTTGAAATTAGGATGATTGTTGACTTGCTTGATATGATTGATAATGATTTCACTAGCTTCATCCTTTGATCCAAGAAAATAGACCCATGAAAACTTTGAGAAATCATCTACAATCACTAGGCAATATCTTTTCCTTGAAATTGACAATACATTGACTGGTCCAAAAAGATCCATGTGTAGCAGTTGTAATGGTTCATCAATTGCAGATTCAAGCTTCTTACTGAATGATACTTTCTTTTGCTTTCCTTTCTGACAAGCATCACACAGTCCATCCCTTGTGAATTCCACTAGAGGCATTCATCTAACTAAGTCCTTTTTTACTAGATCATTCATTGTCTTGAAATTCAAATGGGATAGCTTCTTGTGCCATAGCCAACTTTCAGCTGCACTTGCTTTGCTGAAAAGACAAGTAATGGATTCTGCATCTGTAGAGTTGAAGTCAGCTAGGTACACATTTCCTTTTCTAACTCCAGTAAGAACCACTTTATTGTCCTTCTTACTTGTGACAATACAGGCTTCAGAATTGAAGGAAACAGTATTCCCTCTGTCACATAGTTGACTGATGCTCAATAAGTTGTGTTTGAGACCATCAACCAATGCAACTTCATCAATGATGACATTTTCTTTTGAAATCAAGCCATATCCCATAGTGAATCCTTTGCTGTCATCTCCAAAGGTTATGCTAGGGCCAGCTCTCTCCTTAAACTCTGTGAGCAGGGTGAAATCTCCTGTCATGTGTCTTGAACAGCCACTGTCCAAGTACCATAGATTCCTTCTTTTTCCCTACACACAACAAAATCAATCAAGTTGATTTTGGTACCCAAGTTTCCTTGGGTCCAGCCTTGTTAGTCTTTTTCCTAGACTTCATTCCTCCTGCATCTTTTGACTTAAGTAACTTTGGGTCAACCTTGATCTCAGATGTGGTTGGTTGAAGTGTAGGGTTAGTCACAGAATCACTTAGCACATTTGATTGAATTTGATAAGGCATGGATTGTGCAAACATGTTATTCCACATAGGCATATTGTATGGCATTTGAGGCATACTAAATGCAGTAAAATAAGGATTATTAATATATGGCATGTTTGCAAAATGTGCATGGGGATTCTGATGAGACATAACAGGCATAGCATGCAGAGGTGACATAGACATGTTAGGCATGGAGGGATTTGAAGGCATGGGAGCATTTTTAACAGATTTGCAATTATCAGATAGGTGATTAACACTTTTACAATGCACACAGCTTTTTCTAGGAGCATACCTATCAGGTGTGTAATTGTTATATTTATTAATCCCTACCTTCCCATTTCTTTTAGATTTTCTTTTAATTTCCTTCTTATCCTCAACCAACTTAAGCCTATTTTTCAGCTGATCCAAAGTCATGTGTCCTATATTCACCTTACTGGAATCTTTGGATGTGCTAGCTCTTTCTTTGATAAAGTTCTTGAGAGTTGAATCATTCTTCTTATTAAGGTTTTTATTTTTAAAATTACTTGCCTATTTTAATTGATGAGCCTTCAACGGATGCTCCTTTTCTTCCTTCAACGGATAACTTTCATCATCCGTTGATTCCACATCCGTTGACAATCCATCAATTAATTCTAACTCCTTTTTGTTTTTCTTCCAGGCATCCTCACAGAATGATTCAATTCCCTGAACCTTGGCAATTTGAACACTAACATCCCTAGATGTTTTCCAGGCCTTGATTACCTCTTGCTCACTTTCTAACTGTTTAGAAAGAATTTCTACTTTCTTAACAGCTTCTTCTAGTTGACTCTCAACAGTCAAGCATTTAAGTTTAATCTTTTCAAGCTCAATTACCTCATTCTCTAACACAGCATTCCTATCACTTAAAAACACATTCTCTTTGATCCTAGTGTTTTCTTTAGCTAGTGATTTAAGGGAAACACGCAAATGATATAATTCATTGGACATATCATTTATGGCTTCATTACATTCCTGTTTAGAAAGCTGAGAGAGATCAGTAGTAATTACCTGGTTGCTTGATGAACTAGTTTCATTTTCATCAAAATTAGCCATCAGGGCTAGGTTGACATATTCCACATCATCATCTTCATTGACCCCATCTGCTGCCCAATTATCTTGAGTGAGAAAAGCTCTTTCCTTTTGTTTGAGCAAATCAAAATACATCTTTTTGTAATCAACTTGCTCAAATTTCTTTTTATCAGAGGTTGGCTTCCTACACTCACTTGCAAAGTGTCCACTCATGCCTCAGTTATAACATTTGAACTTGGATTTGTCCACCATGTTTTTGTTTGGCTTAGTGAATTTTGTATTTTTTCTGAACTTCATCTTTGCAAACCTCCTGGACAGAAAAGCCAGATGTCCATCAATATCATCAGAGTCATCCTGACTGGAATTGTCTTCATCCTCAGCTACTTGCTCTTTACCCTTGCTTGATTCTGATTTGCTTGTGCCAATTTTGAGACTTGGCATTGTCTTTTCTTCATTCCTGGCTTCAACCTTCTCACTGTCAGCTACAAGTGCAACTGATCCTCCTTTTCTCTTTCCCTTTTCCAACAGCTCATCTTGCTCCATCTCAAGTTCATAAGTCTTCAAAATTCCATATAATCTTTCAAGTGTGAAGTCCTTATAATCTTGAGAATTTCTTAGAGAAACAGTCATAGGCTTCCATTCCTTAGGTAGAGACCTTAGAAATTTTAAATTAGAGTCCTTGACTTGATACACTCTCCCATACAGCTTCAATCCATTCAACAGTTTCTGAAATCTGTTGAAGGTATCATTCAATGATTCTCCTTCTTCAAAGTGAAAATATTCATACTGTTGAATGAGAAGCTGCATTTTGTTTTCTCTAACTTGCTCAGTGCCTTCACAGATAAGCTACACAGTATCCCAAATTTCCTTAGCAGTTTGGCTGTTGATGACATTGTCAAACATATCTTGATCCAGGCCATTAAACAGAATATTCATGGCTTTCTTGTACTTGTGGACCTCTTCAATATCTTCAGCAGTCCATTCTGCCTTTAGCTTGGGAATAGACTGTCCAACAGCAACTGTTGCATTAGCAGTTGTGGCCACCTTGTGTGGGATGTGAGGACCATTTTTAATGCAGCTGATGTAGCTTTCATCTTGAGAGAGAAGATGTAAATGCATCTTCACCTTCCAGTGATGATAGTTATCTCTTTCCAGGATTGGAATCTTTACACCAATATCCTTCTTACTCATGATGTTAGCAGAATAGATCTTTAAACTCTTTGTATGTTAAGAGCTTGCTCTGATACCAATTGTTATTCTCAGTGGACTAACAATGAGATTTACAGAAGGGGGGTTGAATGTAAATCTCAAAACTTTTTCAAGTTTTGAGTAGTTTCTAAGGCTAGGTGTTTAAGTGAACAAATGTGTGTGAATTGCTTGAAGCTAATACAGACAGATATATATTCTAACACAAATGTAAAGAATACAAAGAACTTAAAAACTTTTCTGGTGGATTTGTTGTTCCACCAGAGATGTGTTATTTCAGAAAATCTGTGATTCAAAGAATTAAATCACAGCTGCTACCTAGTACAAACTAGATGATTTTCTCTCTGGATATTTCTAAACAGCTCTAGAAAATTCATATCTAATTACTAGCTGCTACTTGGTTTATATATCACCAAGTTTACAAGTGAAGACAAAACTGTAAAATACAATTAAAAAGATTCTTTACATGTTTCTTCTTATCCGTTGATGCCTTATCCGTTGAGGCCTTATCCGTTGAGGCTTTATCCGTTGATGCATTATCAGTTGAAGTCTTTATCCGTTGAAGCACTTATCCGTTGATGGAAATTATCCGTTGAAGCATTAGAGACATCCATTGAAGCTTTGTTTCTTATCCGTTGAAGGTCTTCAATATCCGTTGATACTTCTTCACTTATACAAAATTACAAGGCATAAAATATTTACAATTAGCCCTCCTATTTGCATATCCATTAGTAGTCAACATGACTGATAATTTCCTACAACATCTAAGAATTACAACTTGAATCTAGAGAATGAAATGTGCTACAATACTAAACTTATTGCTAAGTAAAGCTACTCCTTCAACGGATAGCCAAGATGATCTTATCCGTTGAGGCTACAAACACTAGATTTCTACTTAAGTGTTTTGTTTAACTTATCATCAAACTAATACACATATTCTTAACAGTGTTGTTGGTTGATTTAGAACCACACAAAAGTTACCATGGTAAAAAGGTAACAAAACAAAACAAATAAAAAAAAACAACCAACCAAGCCAAAACATTTGATTCTCACCAAAAACACAAAATTATTTCACCTTCTTCATCCTAAAAGCTCTCGGCTTTTTCTTCTTCTTCAAAGCAAGAAATTCAAAATCTTAGTTCCAAACTTTGTTAATTAGCAAGGTAATTATCTAAGACTCCTTATGCATAGATATAGCTATCCTATAAGTTTGAGCTCCTAAATCATTCACAATCTCTTCCTAAAAATCATGGAAGAAGATGGTGAATAGTGTTTTTCTAGAACTAAAATTTTTGTTCTTGAGTTTTTGTTTATATTAAGCTTGGATAAGGACTTTTAAGGGTGACTCTAAGCTAATTACTTGATTCTCCACTCTCCAAGGAAGATATAACCCCTCCAAACCCTAACTTTACGTGAGTATTAGGTTTAGTTTTGTTGTTATAGTTCATGAGAGGCTTGTTTGTTGTGAATATAGACGATAGTTGGTGTTGTAATGTTTTGGAGTTGTAATTCTTGGAGTATTGATTAATGAACTTAAGTATAGTTTAAATTCATGTTTGAGAATAGTATAAATTGTTAATGTTGAGTTGTTGGGGCTGTTATGGTGAAGTATGGATGGAGTTTTGATTGGGTTGTGATTGTGGGTTGATTTGGAGGGGTATAAATTTGGGTAATCGCGTAAACAGAGCCGTCGTAATGTCCGATTTACTTTAGACTGTTTTTGTTCTAAACATTAGGACCCGTGAACTCACTGCTAGGTTTTGACCATTGCCATGATTAGATAGTTCATGTTACGAGCTTCGTTTTGATATGTAGTTCGTTTGATTCCGATGTACGGTTTAGGAGAAACGACCGTTTTAAGTAACGACGTTTCGCAAACGAACCGTTACCCCTCGCCTTATTTTGAAACCTTGGTTAAGGACCTTAAATGACTAATTGGGATATGAAACAATTAAGTTAAGTGGATTAGGCAGTTGGTAAGGTACTCGCGAAAGAATCGCCTTAAAACTCTTAATGGTTAATTTATTAAAAATGGTGGAGCCGAGGGTACTCGAGCGACTTAAATGAATCGTTAAGCGCGAAAGCGAACGTTAGGACTCTAAATGGTTAAAGTCTAGTTTCTTAAGCGACCGGGGTTTAATTCCGACTTATGTTGTTGTTCATAGGTTATCGGACCTACTCTAAGCTTAAGTCTATCCGGGAGCACTCAGGCAAGTTTTTCTACCCGTTATACTGTTGTTGTGATGTATACATATGTATATGCATTATCTTGTGATAGATGCATGATGGTTAAATTAGCAAATTCTTGCGATATATTGTAGCATGTGATATATATATTATATGCATGCCTATTTCGTATTCTTGATACATATATCTGTTGATTCAGTTGATAATACCTATGCTATAGATAAACGGTAATTTGCATATACCCTTAGTATAGGGGACCCAAAGCTGAACATTTTCTAAAATCGGGAGTCGATGCTCCCAAGTATAATATATACATATATTTATATATATATATATATGAATAGTTTTTAAAACTATGAATCAAATAAGGTTTATTCGATAACTTTATTTTATTAATGAATATTATTTTGAATATTCATTCGAGGGCTTATGACTCCGTTTATTTTATTAATGAATATTTTTGAATATTCATTCGAGGACTTATGACTCCGATTATTTACTAAATAATATTCTTTATTTTATTAAAGAATAATGTGTCGATAATCAAACTTACTTTTGATTATTCAAATAAAGATATTACTTTCGTATAAGTATATCTTTGGTTATTTAATATTCATTTCAAGTATAAGTTTTACAACTTCTACTTCAATTAATTTTTTTATAAAGATTATTGTTTATGGGAATATTATTTAAATAATAATATTCAGACATTTTCTAATATATTGGGACTGATTTATTTGATTAAATCAGCATCACTCCAAACATTCTTAAAAAAATGTTTTCGAGTCTTCAAAATGATTTTAAAGGTTAGGGCGGATCCCAAAACTCATTTTTATATTTAAGATCCTCCTTTCGAAGGGGATTTAAATACTCGCTCAAAACCTGAGGGATCCGGCTCTGTGGTGTGTTTCATATTCGCAACAATGTTGCTATTTTGATAAAAGAGTTTTTGATTACTTACCCAACACTCGGGAAGTAAAATTCTTGAAACAAGTTAATCCATAACAGGCATCGCCTGGGAAATATCGGTGAGTTTTCCTTTCCAACTAGATATGACTTCTTGGGGGAGCCGTATCAACAAGTTTCTACTTGGGGAAAGGGGGGACGAGCTTTACGTTTCAGACTCATGGATTTCATCTGAACTAGGAGTGGCGTAAGTGGTCGAGTAGCGCCGGCCCAGCCTTATTATATTGGCCCAAATGGCCCGGAAGTTCCGCTAAGACGGTCCATTCCTTAGGAGTCCAGTGTTCGGTTGACAAGTAAATCTGACAGGTTCTCCTCTACATGTAGAAAATGGTGGGGTTGTACTACTACGACTGATCATCGTAAGTGGTCTTCCTGGCGCGGCAAACTCCCGTAATGAGTTCATATATTGTTAATCAGTATACATATTATTTTGGTGGGCTTGTTGCTCACCCTTTCTTTCTTCTTTCATCACACAACAACAGATAGAAAAGATGAACGGGACCAAGCTCCCGATTCGCAAGCGGTTAGAAAACATTCCGCAGTCTTCTGGAAGCGTTGATGCCGCCGTAGCTGAGGTAGAAATTACCAATAGGCTAGACTTTCAACTTCTGATGTACCAGACTTATGTATCTATATGAATCGTAATAATGGCAAAGAAATGTAAAATTATTCAGAAACCCTTTTAAGGTGTAACGGTGTATAATTGTGGAATTAAGGACTTGTGTTATTTTTGGGTATTCATCTCTGAGACTATAACTTGTGGTGTGTGTGTGTATATTGTGGGGTCACAGTACTCAGTAGTTGGTTGACTGTTAAGATTAAGTATTGATAAGGGAAATGGAACTCGTGACAACCCGAATCCCCGACCCCGGATTTGGGGGTGTTACAGAAATGGTATCAGAGCCAAGCGTTATAAACCTCAGAGATGATGTGACGTTAAGATAATAAGTTCACAAAGATAATAAGAACTCTTGCCAAGTTCATAGTCGGGCTACCTAACATAGTGCTGACAGTTAAAACCCTTACGGGAACCCTTATAAATATTATGATAGTAACATAGTTCGTTCTCGTATAGGGCAGCAGGGCACCGAACCCTGAGGTTCAGGAGCATCAATATGAGGATGTTTTATTACATGTTGGAGATCAAATTGTGAATCTGATAGAGTACCCTAACGAGGGACCGGATGAGATTCATATTGAGAATGTTGCGGTTGAGGATGTTATCCCAGAAGGGATTGTTGCTGAGGAGGATCTCGTGGAGGATCCTGACGAGAATGAAGAGAGGACCGCTAAAGAATTGATGACCGTAGTCAGGGCGACTACCAGAGCAAGAATGGCCACGAGGGTGGCACTAGAGGATGAAGAGTTACCAAGGGCACAAAGGTTAATGAGGGCAGAAGGAGTGGGGCCTTCCACGGCACCATTTATACCAGTATCAGACCCTCTTCCCGAGGTTCCTGAAGATATCCATGAGGTTCCACTAATTCCTGTTCCCTCCCCTGTACAGAGCCCAGCACCTACTGAGGAAATGCCACCTTTATCTCCTGCACCATTGTCACCTGATATCGTGCTAGGTTATCCATTTGGATCTCCTGGGTCTGCACCACCTGCCCCCCATGGACTGCTAGATGCAACCACTCAGGCTTCTCTTATCGCCGATTATTACATGACTTTGGGTGGCCTGTCTGAGGCCTGTAATGTTAGGAGTGATCTGTTGGGTCGACTTACTGCACCGAGGATTGAGGGCGGAGTACTTCCGGCAGGATTAGCATATAGCATGGAAAGGATTGAGGCTACTACCCGTGTTACAGCTAGAGGCCATCTTGAGGGTCAGATTGATCCAACTCTACTTGCAACTATCTTAGACCTCATCACCTCTGTGATGGAGCAGGTTAGGGATGTCGTACGTGCCCGTATTTCTTGATCCATGGTAGTGTGCAGAGCCAGAGCGATCAGACAAGGGTTTCATGAAGCACCACTTTTGGAGGATTAGCCTAAGTTATGAATGATTAGTTTTAATGACTAGATGATTATTTATGGTAGTACTTTTGGGATAGAAGCGATCAGATCAAATGATGTAATTCTCTTTAATGTGTTCAGTTGTTGTACCCTCGAACAAATGGTTATGTATATATTCGTTAATTTCAGTTCAGATCAGTTTGTTTGTGATAAGTTCATATTGTTAATTGCACTATTAACACTTAAGAGAGTGTCATAAAGTTTATAGAACTTGAGAATTCATAATTTGCAATCATGCAAGGACGGAACGAGGAAAGACTTAAGCAAAGTAAATAAGACAAATATCCAGAGATTCTCAAAATTTTTCCAAGCATTATGCCCCCATGAGGAATAAGATTAGGGGCAAACCTTGAATGTGATAATCAGGGAGGTCGTAATTAAGATATAAGGAACCCAAAATATAATGAAGTGGAAAATGAGGATTTTAAATTAAAAGATGACCCCAATTATGGGGAGTAGGAAGAAATATTTAGACTGAGAAAACAGAAGTCGAGCAAGATAGGAAGAACCGGGATGGTACTCCTATTGGGCAATCCATGGACCTGCCTAAACCAAAACTTATACTTTTACCCCAAACCACCACCTTGAGGAAACAATGTGGTGTGAAATTCTTTCAGGACCTTTAAGTCGCTAAGCTCTCAGAGTTCCAAGGAAATAGCTGACCCAGTCGAGGAAAGAGCCTGGCTAAAGGAAATACAGGAATCATTTGAGATTCTAAATGATTGACGAATCATAAAAGACTGTTTCTGTCACTTACCCTCCTAAGAGAGAGACCACCCACTGGTGAAAGACCAAGAAAGGCACGGAGCAAGAGGTTATGATAAACTGATTAAACTTCAGTCAATTGTTTTCGAGAAAGTAAATCCCAAGGTTAGGGAGATAGTGTAAAGGCTTTAAGAGCCAGAACAAAGGCGGACGAATATGATGAATTATGAATCTAAGATTGTAAAAGTTGTAAAGATTCGTTCGGAGGACAAGAATCCCAGAACGATGTGATGTTTGCAGTAAATAATTAGTGGGTTCATGAAATGATTGTAAGAGAAAGGAAAATAAAAAGAAACTGAAGTGAAAAGGAATATAAAGGCAATAGAGTTTGAGGAATGATAAGGGAGTTGGGTATGAGGAAACCCTAAAGAATCATAGTAATAGAAATAGAAAAGTATGTAATCGTCAGGATGAGGGTGATTCACCAAGAGTTAAATTGATGGTTGAAGGCATAAGAGATACATATATTTTATCCCCTGTAAGTTGGGAGGATTCGAGGAAACCTTGAGATAGTTCGAAGGATAAATAATGAGACGCGGACAGACTGAGCAGACAAGGAAGTAAGAAATTAGGAAAATTGGATGAAGGAGGTGACCTTCAAGAATATGAAGTGTAAGACTGGTGGCTTGATACCCAGGAAGGAAGACGCCAGGTATGAGAGATATCCCAACATTGAGATGACTGTTGAGATAAACAACAAAAGTAAATACAGAATTATAAAGAAGAAGTTCACATTGAACACGACCAATATCTTCCAGAACATCCTTGTTATCGTTACCAAATTAGGCAAGAAAAGCGGATAACCGTTGTTATCTTTTGGAGGCCATATTGATTGACCTCATTTTGAATACAGATGTTATTGTGAAATTAGGCATATACTATCGAGGTGGGAAGGATTGAATAAGACACCCTTATCAGGGATATATGACTTGATTTATCCATGGAAGGATGCATGTACCTTTTAAAGGTGGAATTAAGGATAGAACATCGGTAACTTAAAATGAATCCTAGGGGAATGCATAAAGGTTGGCATTTCACCCTTAATAGGGATAGTATGAGTTTTGACAGTATGAATTGGAAAGGATTAAGGTAATAACAACATGTAAGAATCAGTGGAGAAATTTTTAGAAGTACATAGACAATGGTTCTAGTATTAGTAAATGGTATTTTGATATGCCCTGTATCTAGGGAATACAGGAGGAACGAT
The DNA here is from genome assembly GCF_009905375.1 of Apium graveolens. NCBI lineage: Eukaryota > Viridiplantae > Streptophyta > Magnoliopsida > Apiales > Apiaceae > Apium > Apium graveolens. The sequence continues at coordinate 214,869,918 of NC_133654.1, forward strand.
TCAAGGATAACCTTAGAGGTTTTACAAGGAGAAAGGTAGTATTCAAAATTCTCAAGAATAGAAATGTTGATAAAGGAAATATGACGTAATTATAATGATGCCAAGTGGGGCACGTGTTAAACCACGAGAAAGTATGGATCGAACCAATAAAGGTCGAAATTGTTCAGGGCAATTAGGGCCTAAGATAAAAGATGTTCTAAGTATGATTGAGAGTCAGTCGTGACAGTGATTAACCTCTAAAGAATGAGGCAATAACTTATGGAAAAAAATGGTGATATTTTTTTTACTCATCAGATTTTAAGGAAAACATCTTCACATAAACAGTGATTGAAATGAGGTAGAAAATTTATTTGGAGGTGGTTAAAATGACATTGACTGTAAGGAAATTTTACTATCAGGAAAGGCCAAAGAGGTGGCCGACACTTTAAAGGTAAGAGGATAATTATAGGCGCTTGTGCCAAAGGAATACAGTGATGATGGTTAAAGCTGTGAAGGTTGTATTATGGTTTGGAAGATTGACATTCCTTCTGATGATTGTGCAATACCCAACCGTAATAGTAGTTGGTAAAGGTTTAATTCGTGTAATCGCCATGAGCGGGCTATCTATCTCAGAAGGTACTATCTTGAGATAAGCCAGGACCATGTTTAAAAAGGACTAAACAAACCTTTGAGTTAAGTCTTCTATTGAAGGCATATGATTAAGAATGGTATTAACCTGCTATCGTTGCTTTGATTGAAACCCTTTTGCAATTTTATCTGCTTCATGTCATGTATGTACATCATGATCTAGAGTGTTCTTCATGAATCATGAATGATAATTATGTTACCTCCTTAGGAGAATTCTATACGACATGTATGGACTCCGTATGGTTAGATATTAAGATTTCATGGAAAGTGAATTACGACAGTAGGTCAGTGGTGGACCATAGTAATGCAACAATGATTCTGCGAGTAATAAGTCGATTACAACCGTGAGAGTTTTATTGGAATGGATGTTGAGATTGAGTACCACTAATCGGGTCGTGGTGGTGTATAAGTTATCATTGATAGACTAATTAAGTAGATTATCTACCTATTGAATACTTATTCCTTCTTATCAATAGAGAGTCGTATTACTATACGAAGAAGGTTATGGAATATCAATGGATTCTAGTAACTATGATGTCTAGAATGAAATCCCTTATTCGAGTTTCGATGTCGAGGGAGTTTCAAAGGTGAGTGTTTATGAGCTCGAGCAAGAGCATGGGTCCGTAGAATGATGGACGGAATAGCAAAAAAATCTTTAAGCACGTGAAATACGATGCTAGATAGACTCTAAGCCAGATATTTTGTGGCAGTATATTTTTTTCATATATACAATTCTCTTCAATTCGTTCTTTTCTTTTCATTTTATATAAGCTGAGAAGAACAACCCTTCCAGAAGGGGAGGTATTGCCGAATGACTATCTATCTGTGTGATAGAAGCCTAGTAGATGTGCTGACCATTCTATCCTTCCCGTAGACTTCCTTCTGTTGAATCTGCTCCAACTCATAGGTTTTTAACACTCCATAGAGCCTGTCCAAAGAAATCTCACTCAGATCTCTAGCTTCTCTAATGGCAGTGATTCTATGTTCAAGATGAGCTGGCAGTGTTAAAAGGAACTTTTTGTTGACCTCCCTGATTGAATAATACTTTCCATTGATGTTCAGGTTGTTGATCAACGCATTGTACCTCTCAAACACTTCAGTAATTCCTTCTCCTGGATTTGATTTGAAATGTTCATATTCAGAGGTTAGGATTTCCAACTTGTTCTCCCTAACTTCCTCTGTGCCTTCATTAATCACCTCAATAGTTTCCCACATGTGTTTGGAATTTTTACAGTTCATCACATGTCTGTTCATCAAGGGATCAAGGGAATCAATTAATATTAATTGAAGGCTGGCATCCAAGGAGGCTTCTTCCTTCTCAGCAGGAGTAAAATCTTCAGGCTCTTTTGGATAGGTTCTAGCTTCAGTAGTCACCACACCATCTATTATTACCTCCGGTTCAATAACCATCGGAGTTTTTATACCCTTCTTTAACAAGTTTGAATATTTGGGATTTGCAACTTGTAAAAATAATAGCATCTTCTTCTTCCACATGATATAATTCTCTTTATCAAATTGTGGAATTTTAACGGTTCCAACTTTATGTGAAGTCATTATGAATTTTTGAATAAATAAAAATTCAAGGAGTTGAAAAATCACAAAAGTCTAGGATCTTGATTTGTTCGTTAATCAGAAGGCTCTGATACCAATTGTTAGGTCCCAATGTGTTTGTAGAAGGGGGGGTTGAATACAAACAGTACCGAATAATCGAATTAAATGCGGAATAAAAAATGTGAAACAAAATTCAAGTTAAATAAAAATATTATTAAACTTGAAAGGTGTTACAACAACTGTATCGATTACAAGGAATTAATCTCAAATTAATTATCACAAATCTAGAATAAATTCGACATGAACTTTTTCTATTTTTGTAATAAAAAGATTCAAATGCTAAACGCAATTTGAGATTAAGTTCTAGGGATTTTGATCCGCTAGATTGTTACACAAGAACAAGATAAATAATTCTAGTGGTTTGGATTTAACATTAACAAACTAGAAATTGATCTTGAATTTCTGCAGATAAAAGATGATATTTTTCAGAGGCGGCTGCTTTCTTTTGTTCTTGTCTTTCTGTTTGAATGAATGATTGATATGCTGCTTCTCTGCTTCTATTTAAATCAACAAAACCAATAGAATTGACTTGGCATGACAATCCTATAGCTGGCAAGACTTTCGGTAGGACAATTGAATGAACTAGCAAGACAATCTGAATGAACTAGCATGACAATCAGAATGAACTAGCATGACAATCAGAATGAACTAGCAAGACAATCATCCTCCTAGAGTAACTTTCGGTATGACAATGGAAAATGGCCTAGCATGACAATCGGTATGACAATCCTGATTGTCATGCTAGTTCATTTTCAATTGTCTTGCTGATTTAATGCTTGAATTTAATCCAATTAAGCTTCTGAAAATTCCTAAAATTCCTAGAATTAATTCAGAATTAATTAATCAATTAATTCAATTAATAAATAAATTATTCTTCGCAGATATAATTTATTTTCTTAATTAAATTAGATGACTTAATTAATTAATAGAGAATTAATTCTAGTCTTGAGCAGCGACCATTCTTCTGCAAATCTTCTGAAAATCACTGAAAATTATGAATCAATTCCACCACTTCAACGTTGACACTCGATGTACTGTCTGGTTCATGAGTGACTAACTTCCGTGACGTTTCTTCATGTCTTGACTCTGACACTTTGATTTTCTTCAGATTAAATCCTTGTAATTAATGATACTCTGACGAGATCTCTGTCACTTGAATAAATCCACAATCTTGACTTATATCACTGAGGCATGATCAATTTCTTGAACTTCTTCCAGTGAATTAACTCCTCAAGTCTGTAGATGAACATTGTCTCTGAATCCTTTGACAGATATTACTTTGCGAGATCTCTCTGACGGTAGATCCACTATTTACTTATTACATTCTTATTTGAGTTGAGTTGAATCCTCGAATATACAAATAGGTCTATGACATATGACTTACAATATGCAACCAGATCTGGCTTACATGGAGAAACCAGTAAAGATTATGGATAAGAAGGAGCAGGTGCTTCGAAACAAAGTGATCAAGCTAGTCAAAGTGCTATGGCATAATCATAATGTGGAAGAATCAACTTGGGAACTAGAGAGCGCAATGCTAGAAAAGTACCCCCATTTGTTTTCTATTTGATTCCGGGACGGAATCCTTTTAAGGAGGGGAGACTGTAATAATCCCAAAATTTTGAACTTTTTGTAACCCTTATGAATAGTGTTTTGCTGATGTTACTGAATAAGAAAACTTTTCATGCCACACTATGTAAGGGTTCTTTTATTGTTATTCTGAGATCTTATTAGCACTATATATGATATATAAGTGTATGTAAAGATCGTCAGAATCCAAATTCGAACACTTTGATTTTTCCCGAAAATCCACCAAATACCGAAAGAATTGAGTATAAGGTAACAGGGTAAAAAGGATTTAAATTCAAGGATTATAAGAGAGGATCATAAAAGGAATATAATGTATTGAGAAAGGTTAAGGAAACCCAAGTAATAAGATCCCGGGTATGATCCCTCAAACGATAAACGAAAATGAAAGTTAAGCGAACCGTATAACAGATCAGCAGTCATTAACCAAGTAATTAGAAGCTAATCAAAGAGATTAGTGGGGATGATGTCATCAAACCAATAAGAAGAGGACAAAGGTGGGAGGGTGACATCACATGGTGACATAAGCATGACCAAGCAAAGTGTGTTGTTGGTTGATTTAGAACCACACAAAAGTTACCATGGTAAAAAGGTACGACTTCTTGGGGGAGCCGTATCAACAAGTTTCTACTTGGGGAAAGGGGGGACGAGCTTTACGTTTCAGAGTCATGGATTTCATCTGAACTAGGAGTGGCGTAAGTGGTCGAGTAGCGCCGGCCCAGCCTTATTATATTGGCCCAAATGGCCCGGAAGTTCCGCTAAGACGGTCCATTCCTTAGGAGTCCAGTGTTCGGTTGACAAGTAAATCCGACAGGTTCTCCTCTACATGTTGAAAATGGTGGGGTTGTACTACTACGACTGATCATCGTAAGCGGTCTTCCTGGCGCGGCAAACTCCCGTAATGAGTTCATCATCCAATTGGATATTTCTGCAACACTACCGAGAGCACTTCGATAGAAAGGCTACGGTTGGGCGATTGTTGAGTGTTGGCAGGGTCAAGTTTTCAAAATGATGTTCGCATCAAATGAAGTATCTCGTAACTTCATTTTATTTTGATGATATTTTAAAGATTGATTCTATACAAGTTTTGTCTTGTAGCTTAATCTATGGGATGAACTATTTGTACATTGAACGGTGGTAGTTCAAGTAGTATTCGGAAAAGATATAAGTATATTGGAGTATCTTGTAACTTCATCTTTTAAACTTATATCTAGTAAATGATTATCTTGTGCATGTCAAAGATTTTCAGAACAACGTTGAGACAAGGTTAGATATATGAGATCACCTTGCAACGATATTTTATACAGTTATAAACTGGAACTCTGTGTATATTATACATGTCAGAGGATTTCAAAGATTGTGAAAAGTATATATGTATATATATACTGAATATTTTGCGACTTGGCCGCGTTAAGATATCAGCTTAGTTCATTTCTTTTGACCAAGACTTTAATGAGTACTATGAAAATGCTCATATATTGTTAATCAGTATACATATTATTTTGGTGGGCTTGTTGCTCACCCTTGCTTTCTTCTTTCATCACACAACAACAGATAGAAAAGATGAACAGGACCAAGCTCCCGATTCGCAAGCGGTTAAAAAACGTTCCGTAGTCTTCTGGAAGCGTTGATGCCGCCGTAGCTGAGGTAGAAATTACCAATAGGCTAGACTTTCAACTTCTGATGTACCAGACTTATGTATCTATATGAATTGTAATAATGGCAAAGAAATGTAAAATTATTCAGAAACCCTTTTAAGGTGTAACGGTGTATAATTGTGGAATTAAGGACTTGTGTTATTTTTGGGTATTCATCTCTGAGACTATAACTTGTGGTGTGTGTGTATATTGTGGGGTCACAGTACTCAGTAGTTGGTTGACTGTTAAGATTAAGTATTGATAAGGGAAATGGAACTCGTGACAACCCGAATCCCCGACCCCGGATTTGGGGGTGTTACAGTTGGTGTAAGTGCTCTTGACGCTATCTTTTATAGAATTACATCATCATGAGGACTCATTTAATGAGCTGGTAATCCCCCCTATTTATTAATTATAAAATTAATAAATAATCAGGGCTTTGGGCCTTATTAATTGGACTTCGTTATTGGACCGTATCAGGTCTAATTAATTCAACATTAACTATATTTCTAGGCTAATTTTAGGCCCATGTCATTTGCCCTCCAAATTCTGGGAAACCGTAAAAGATTTCGCAGAAGTTAAGTTCATTTGTTCCCGTACAGGGTATCATTTTTGCGTAAAGTATGGAGCGACCTACACATTTACAACGAATTGCCTTTCACACGGCTTCAGGGTTATTTTAGAACCTCCCTATTATTTTTCTTACCTTATTCCTTCTTTTTTAGGAATTTTCTGGTATTTTTCAGGAATTTTCCCTTAATTTCTGGGATTTTTTCCTAATTTTCAAAAATATTCTGATACTCACAGGTATCGTTTCTTTAATATTTCAAGAATATTTTATCAAAAATTATTTTTGAAAATTATTTTCTAATTTTCCCTAATTTCTGGGATTTTTTGCTTCTTTTCCCTATTTTTTGGGAATTTTTAGCAATTTTCCTGATATTTGGCCAATTTTATTAATTAAATAATCAGAAAATGGGCTCTCAAGGTTCCATGCATCCTAGGCTTGGGTCAGCCCCGCCTAGGAGACATGTTACCAACAACGCCCAGGAATATTGTCTCCTAGGTGCTGTTGGTTCCCTGTCTGCTTCCTAGGCGTGAGTCACCCTCGCCTAAGAGACAACTTGCCTATTACGCCTAGGAATTTTGTCTCCTAGGCGTGGTTGTGTATCTTCCTTCCATAATTCCTAGGCGTGGGTTACCCCCGCCTAGGAAGCAATCATTGCACCACGCCTAGGAACTATGTCTTCTAGGCGTGATTGACTTTCATGCCTCAGTACATCCTAGGCGTGAGTTGCCCCCGCCTAGGAGATAATTATTGTACCACGCCTAGGAATTATGTCTCCTAGGCGTGGTTGGCTTTCATGCCTCAATACTTCCTAGGCGGGGGTAATGGCGTGGGTTACCCCCGCCTAGGAGACAATTATTGTACCATGCCTAGGAATTATGTCTCCTAGGCGTGGTTGGCTTTCATGCCTCAATACTTCCTAGGCGTGGGGCCCACGCCTAGGAGACGACTATTATAACATGCCTAGGAATTATGTCTCCTAGGCGTGGTTGACTTTTATGCCTTATTAAATCCTAGGTGTGGGTAACCCCCGCCTAGGAGACATGGTTTCAACCACGCCTAGGAATGGTGCCCCCTAGACGTGGTTTGACCCTTAACTTTATGCTTTAATATATCCTAGGCGTGGGTAACTCCCGCTTAGGAGACATGGTTTTAACCACGCCTAGGAATGATGTCTCTTAGACGTGATTTGGCCTTCAATATTTTTTTATGATTTTTTCTCAGAATTCAGGTTTTTTGGCAAAGAACATTTTAGATCCTTCCCGAATTCGGAAGGGTACCTTAATATTCAATTTTTATGGGCTTCCCGCCCTTATCAAGCCCATTTCCTTCGGCCTAACAATCAGTTGAGTTACCTCTACTTGGCTATAAAAGGAGTGGAGTTGTGAGTTCATTTCTCACACTCTACTCAAATCTCTCAAAAAATTCTCTCTTCTTACAATATTTTCTCTCCCTCTTTGCCACCGCAAGGCGATTTCCGGCCTTTCCTACCGACGTAGTTCTCGCAATTTTCTGGTTTTTTCTTAAAGATTCCGTTTGAATCTTCATCTCCTTCCTTCATCTTCAAGAACTTTCTGGGTTTTGAGCTTTAATCATCCATGGCGAATTCCGACTCTTCCCACTCTCAGATTCCCCAAGCTGCTCCCCGTCCTTCTAGGGCTAGCCGAGGTAAAAGATCTCTCGTCCATTCTTCAGTTATTTCTCTTAGAGATCTTTTAACCAAATTTGGGCAAGCCTTCCCTAATATGTTACACTTAGATGCATATAATTATCCTTCTAGATTTGATTCTGATAAGGTAGGGACTGTAGCCCGTTTATTTGGCATTTCATACCCTTATAGGGTCGTGGCTCCAGGCCCAAATGATAGGGCCTGCTACCCAAAGCCTGGGGCTATTTGGGTCTATAAGGAAACCTTCTATGCTGGTTTCCGTCTTCCTCCACACCCCTTAATTTTTTGCCTTTTGGCTGAAGCCCGATTTTGTCCAACCCAACTCACACCCAACTCTTGGCGTTTCATTCATTGTTACATAGCCCAATCGCGTAAACACGGTTTTGAGCCCAACGTTTGTGTATTTCGTTATTTGTTTAAATTTGTAAATGCTCCTGAGGACCAAGGATGGGTCAAAATAGTTCATAGATCCTTGGCCCATTCCTGTTTTGTTTCTGGTACCAACCCCGACTCGTATCCAACTTAGAAGAGCGAGTAGTTTTATGTAAATCTAGATGCCGAGGAGAGTTGGGACCATTTTTTCCGGACCAACTTCTCAAAAAGTAGAGACGGCTCTTTAAGAGATTTAAAGTGGGAGTAGATGAACATGCGGCCATTAGGGCCATTACTGCTAATAATTTGCATCATTGTGCTCTCATTTTGTCAAAGGGTAACTTGCAAAGTTTAGGTCTTAGCGACCTGGGTCCCGAGGATACTTTTCCCCTTTTTATTTCGTTTTTCACTTCAATATCTTCGTTATTTTTCTAATGTTTGTATATTTCCCTGCAGCTAAGGCAGCTCTGGGCTCTACCTTTAAGAAGAGGGAGGCCCGCGCTGCTAAGGGTTTCGCTGTCGAGACTCACCGCGACAAGCGGGTAAGGATTGGAGACGGCCCTTCAGTCACGGTTAAGGAGTCCATCCCTACCTTCATATCTGAGAGGCCCCTTAGCCTCGATGAGGATACTTCTTCTTTCACTGTGACTTGGGGCCTTCAGAAGAGGGACACGGTAGTGGGGAGCTCTGAGGCTACTGCTGTTTGGTCCGAGAGCGTGGTTACGCCTCGTGATAGGGTCGAGATAGTAGAGTATTTTGATGACCTACAGATCGAGCGCCTGGGTGCTCAGGCCATAGCTTTAGTAAGCTTCTTCCTTAACTCATTCTTTAACTATTTTTACGATCTTTCCTCCGTTCTTTACACAACTTATTGTGTTTGAACATGTTTGTGCAAATGAATACCTATCTTCAGGATGCCCTTCACAACCTGAAGGATGTGAGGACTAGCCTGACCATTGCTGAAAGGGATAGGGACAGGTACCTTAAGGCCTCAGAGGCTAACTTTACTAGCTTCCGTGAGGTGGTGAATGAGTTGGCTGAGGAAAAGGAGAAGGTTCGCAAGCTGGAGCTGGACGCACAGAGGGCTCGGGCTGAGGTGATAGCTGAGTACAAGGCATCTCAGGACTTTCAGGATGTCCTGAATGTTGAGTATGATGCTAACTTTCCTGAGACCTTTTCTAGCTGCTGGGAGCAGATAGTGGAGGAGATTGGGAAGAAGATCCCGAAGGTGACTCTTGCTGACTACCCAGTGCCTGCTGTTCTTGGGACAAGACCCCTTCTTGAGGATATTCCTATCTCCCCCACTCTGACTATTCTTGTTGAGGCCATAACTTCTCCTTCTCGGGATGCTAACCCCACGGGAGACGAGCATGTTCCCCTTTCTGCTGCTACCGATGGGGGAAATGATGATGATGATTTGTTTAAGGATCTAGATTAGTTTCCTTTTATTATTGGCCCATCATGGCTTTCTATGTATTAACTTATTTGTACTTGGAACTTATTACCCTTCGGGGTTTATTTATGCTATTTCCTTCTTCATAACCTTCCTTTTAAGTTTTTTAGCACTTTCTAAGTATTATACTTTTAAGGAGGATGATTAATAACTTGAACTATTCAGTTCTAAGAGTCGTACAGCGAGCACTCTTTATAATGAAAGAATTCTTGAAGTCTTCTTCCTTTAGTGATCAAAGCATGATTTTTGCTAAAATCACACAAAGTATTATCACAACTTGGATATCCAAAGATTGAAATAATTCCAACTCAGTAATATATAGTCTGGTTTTCCAAAACCTTATATAGCATGGGTTCAACCCTTAACAATCATGAACTAAAATGCAAATCCTACTGAAATCAAAATATAAAATCCTACGCAAGTAAAGCTTGCATGTGCTTTTGAATCTTGTTACCACTATAGTAAGTATGATCTATAGGTAGTAAACTTTCAAGTTTTGAGCATGCCAAGTCCGGGTATTTCTTCTCCATCCATGGTTTCCAGCTTGTAAGATCCCCTTCCCTGAACGCTCCTAATATTGTATGGCCCTTCCCAATTTGGGGAGAGCTTTCCTTTCTTCCCTACACCAGAGGCTTCTACCTTCCTTAGGACGAAATCTCCTTGCTTGAAGAATCTCTCTTTTACCCTTAGGTTGTAATAAAAGGAGGCTTTCTTCTGACGTTCCACTATCCTTGCATGCGTCGCATCTCTTACTTCATCTATTAAATCCAGGGCTAATCTTTGCTTCTCCTCATTTTCCTCAGCATTGAAAGCTTGGATTCGAGGAGATGAGTGCGATATTTCTACAAGAACAACAGCTTCTGCCCCATATGCTAACATGAAGGGAGTTGCTCCAGTAGTGACTCTACAAGTAGTTCTGTAAGCCCAAAGTATTGGGAGTATTTCATCCACCCAATTATTCCTGGATTTCTCAATCCTCTTCTTCAACCCATCTAGAATTATACGATTCGCTACTTCCGCTTTCCCATTGTCTTGTGGATGAGCTACAGAGGTTAACCGTAATTCGATCTCATTCTACTCGCAGTACTTCCTGAACTCTTTGTGTTGAATTGTGTTCCATTATCAGTGACCAGGATGCGCGGGATTCCATATCTGCACATGATGTTTTCCCACAGGAATTGTGCAACCTGCTTAGTTGTGATCTTGGCTAAAGGATTGGCTTCAATCCACTTAGTAAAATAATCAATAGCTACAATCAGGAACTTCCTTTGTGTCGTGGCCATGGGGAAAGGTCCAAGTATATCCATTCCCTACATGGTAAAGGGGATGGGAGAGTTGATGGAAGTCAGCATCTCGGGGGTTTGTCGAACAACCGGTGCATGTTTTTGACAATGATCATATTTTTTCACATATTCTTTGGCATCGTCCATCATCCCTGGCCAATAAAAGCCTAAACGGGTTATCTTATGAGCCAGTGCTCTACCCCCCAAGTGTTGCCCACAAATACCTTCATATACTTCTTTGAGGGCCAAGTGTGCCTCATCAGGCCTGAGACATCTTAATTAAGGAACCACATAAGATCTTTTATACAGAATTCCATCAATCAAGGAATATCTCAGTGCTCAAACAGTTAATTTCCGTGCTTCAGTCACATCATTTGGAAGCCAACCGGTTTGAATATGGGCCTTAATGAGATCTATCCATGATATCCCCAGCCCTATAGGGGCTACACGCTTAACATCAATGCTCCGTATTTTTAAAATGCGGAAGTATACACTTCTTGAACTTTTTTCTATCTCTGATGAAGCGAACTTAGACAACGCATCTGCCTTAGCATTTCCTCCCGTGGGATGTGCTCAACATGGCATTCATTGAACTGAGTCATCACAGCCCTTATCAGGCGGACATACGTAGCCATTGTATCATCCCTTGCCTCAAACTCTCCCTTGACCTGGGATATGACCAACTTCGAGTCTCCACGAACTTTTAAATTCTTGACTCTCAATGTCCCTGTCAGGCTGAGGCCAGCTATCAGAGCTTCATATTCTGCTTCATTATTTATAGTTCGGAAATCTAGCTTCGTAGCATATTCAATCAAGAACCCATCGGGGCTTTGTTAAACAAACCCTGCTCCACTCGAATTTGTTTTTGATGCTCCATTAAAATAGAGAATCCAATATTCCTTCTCTTTAACACCCTCCTCTTTGTCTCCTTTATTACCTTCTGTGTCTTGGGGTATAGTATTTTCCTGCCCCGACTTCTTGGTTGGGTATGGTACACTCCACCAAGAAGTCAGCTAATGCATGGTCTTTTATTGCCATTCGTGGCTTGTACTTGATGTCAAATTCTCCCAGCTCTATTGCTCATTTAATCAGTCTCCCACTAGCTTTGGGACTGTGAATGATATTTCTCAATGGCTGATTGGTTAGCACTTCAATTTTGTGAGCTTGAAAGTAGGGACGCAATTTCCTTGAAGCCATCACCAGGGCTAAATCAAACTTTTCAATAGTTAAATAATTCAATTCAGCTCTATGCAGAATCTTACTGACATAATATACGGGTTTTTGAACTTTAAGTTCCTCCTTAACCAATATGGCGCTCAAGGTGTTTTCTGAAATAGCCAAATATAAGTACAAAGTTTCATTTAGAGCTAGTTTAGCCAGCAACGGGGCTTGAACCATGTACTTCTTCAATCCTTCAAACGCCTCGTGACTTTCCTCAGTCCATACGGAATCTTTAACCTTCTTCAAGGATTTAAAGAATGACAAGCACTTGTCTCCAGATTTGGATATGAATCATCCCAGAGCTGCAACCCTTCCGGTGAGTTTCTGAATGTCCTTTATGGAACGTGGTGGTTCCATATCTAGGATAGCCTTTATTTTATCAGGATTAGCCTCGATTCCCTTCTTGGAGACCATCAGACCTAAAAAATTTCTGGATCCCACTCTGAAAGCACACTTTGCAGGATTTAGCATCATTTTGTGATATCTCAAGACCTCAAAAGCTTCCCTCAAATGGGTTATGTGGTCAGTCCTCACTAGACTCTTAACCAACATGTCATCGACGTACACTTTCATAGTCTTACCAATAAGATCCTTGAAAATCTTATTTACCAACCTTTGATAGGTGGCTCCTGCATTATTGAGACCAAACGCCGAAACAAGATAACAAAAAAGACCAAATCAGTAATGAATGATACCTTTGGGATGTCATCCTAATGCATCTTGATCTGATTGTATCCACTGAATCCATCCATGAAACTCAGCATCTCATGACCAGCAGTAGCATCTATCAATGTATCTATCCTCGGCAACGAGAAACAATCCTTTGGCCATGCATCATTTAGATCAGTGAAGTCCGCACACATTCTCCACTTTCCATTATCCTTCTTCACCATTATAGGATTTGCTAACCATTCTGAAAAATGTATCTCTTCAATGAAACCAGCCTCTTAGAGCTTCTCTACTTCTTGCTTAATAGCTTCTTGCCTCTATGAAGCAAAGCTTCTTTTCTTTTGCTTCACAGTCTTTCGATTTGGATCCACGTTCAGCTTCTGAGTGATCAGTTTCGGGTCTATGCCTGGCATATCAGCTGCCGACCATGCGAAGACATCATGATTCTCTTGTAAAAAATTCACCAACTTCCCTCTAAGGGGCTCCTCTAGTGATGCTCCAATGAAACTTACTTTCTCAGGATCCTCGGGAGCCAAAGGAATCGGAACCAAGTCTTCTGCTGGCTTCCCTCTTTTCTCATCATTTTCACGGATATCCAGATCTTGAATAGGCAGAACCTGCCCCCCAACTCCATCAACCCTAAGACATGCCACATAACAACTCCTTGCCATTTTTTGATCTCCTTCCTCTTCTCCAATCCCATTCCGGGTGGGAAACTTCATAACTGAATGGTAGGAAGAAGGGACTGCCTTGAAAGCATGTATTCCCGTTCTTCCCATGATTGCTTTATAAGTTGATCTAGCCTTTAACACTACAAAGTCCAACATCTGTATTGCTTGTCTTGGCTCCTGACCTATGATCATTGGCAACTTAATTATCCCTTCGACGGGGCACTCCACTCCTGCAAATCCATATATCGGCATATTGGTCGGGGTTAATTGAGAATCATTGTAACCCGTCCTTAAAAAGGTATCATGAAGCAAAATGTCCGCCAAGGCTCCATTGTCGACAAGGACCCTCTTCACCGGGTTGTTCCCTATTATCGTTGTTATGACCAGGGGATCGTCATGAGGAAATTTCACACCCTCTAAGTCAGAATCATCAAATGTCATTATTACTCCTGTCCTAGCCCTCTTCGGGGCTTCTCCGACAATATGCATTACTCTCTAGTATATGCTTTCCTCGAATTTTTGGATGAACCAGCAGCGGTTGGTCCTCCGAAGATTGTATTTATCACTGGCCCTCGGGGTCGTGGACCTCCAAAGATTGTGTTAATCACCGGTCCCCTAGGTTGGGGATTTCTCCCCTGATCGTCCTGATCCCTTTTACGATCATCAAAGTTCCTTCTTCCATTATTATTCCTATCTCCTCCATCTCCAGTATACTTGCTTAGCCTTCCCTTTCGAATAAGGAATTATATTTCATCTTTTAGTTGCCTACATTTATCGGTGTCATGTCCGGTATCCTTGTGAAATATACAATACTTGCTTTTATCTAGCTTAGTGGGATCAGCTTTCAGGGGTTTAGGCCAACGGACTTCCCTATCTCTTTCAATTTCCTTCAAGATTTGGCTTCTAGGAGCATTTAACTTAGCATATTCAGTGAACTTTTGCCCAGGTCCTCCCTTCTTCGAGGTCGAATCAGTGTTTTGCTCAGTTCTAGGATACTTTTCCTTAACAATATATTCCAGATCAGTCTTTCGCTTCTTGCCACCAGCGGGCTCGTTATTCATTACTGTTTTCCTCATACTTTCCTCTACTTTGATATACTTCCCGGCCCTATCTTGGAGCTGTAACATTCTTTAAGGAGGGTGTTTGGCCAATGACATCTTGAAGAACTCATCCCTAGTTCCATGCTGCAGTGCTATCATAGCTACCTTATCATCAAGATCCGGGACCTTCAAGGCTTCCTTGGTGAAACGATTCAGATAGTCTCTCAAAGATTCTTTTGCTCCTTGTATATTACTCATGAGGGATGCTGAACTTTTCTTGTGCACTCTCCCACTGATGAACTGTTTGATAAAAGCTTGATTTAGATCACTGAAGGATCCAATAAAATTCGGAGGCAAACGGCTATACCATCTTTAAACTATTCCCGACAGGGTTTGAGGAAAGGCCTGACACTTAATAGCATCATTCACGGGCCGCAACAACAGTGCATTAGAGAATGTCCTAACATGATTAGCGGGATCTCCAGTGCCATCATAAGCTTTGATGGTGGGCATCTTAAACTTCCTTGAGATACGGGCATTAAATATTTCTTTAGTGAATGGTGGAGTGGGATCATCAGGATCTCCTAGGGGCAGAAGATCACTTGGATCAACCCTTGGGGCAACAACCCTTCTTGGTATTGGACCATCCAGGTCTATGACTGAAGGATTTCTCCTCCTTGGGGGTAGTGGGGGTCTTAGGTGTGTCTTCAGATCGCACTTCAGCCTTTGGATCTCAGCTTCATGGGCACTGATCCTCTCATGTACTTCCTGGGTATTCATCCCTTGTGTAATTCTGGGGCATCGATTGGCATCAGCTGTAGGTTCTTTACCAGCACGCCTCCTCCTTGGAGCCACATCGTCATCCGAAGATTCAGAGTCTCTTTCAATGTAAGGTCCAGAGAATTCTTGGTCCTCCGGAATTAGAGCCAAACCTCGTATGTAGAGGGGGTGTTTATCCCCGTGCTTCACTTCGTCCAACATGTCCACTTCCTCCAACCTCGGGGTACAGGGGCATCCCATAGGGGATTTTAATGGTAACAATAGTTGAATATTCATACATTGCGGGTTAAGAGTTCACAGGTGCATATACCTGCTGAAGTTAGGGATTCGTCCCTTGAGGAGCCGGGGGATTCGTCCCTTGTAAAGTCGGGGGATTCGTCCCTTGTGGCTGAGACTCAGTTTCCCCTATCGGGGTTCCTCCTTGGGTGGAAGCGTAGGATGAGTATGGGGGTATCTCCACTATCGACGAAATCATTTGAGTTGTCCCAGCCGGTGTTCCTTCAGGGGCGCTGTTTGCACTCCGTGTTCTCGCCATGGTTGTTGTTATGATTCCCACAGACGGTGCCAAATATTATGGATAAAAACTTAGGGTGTATTAACTGTTGTATTTGTTACTAAGGTTCGGGAGCTCAAGGCCTTTAATGGCTGCTCTCGTGTTTCGTAGCTTAACTCTGCCTTTACGAGATGCCTACGTATCTCTGTGAATTAGAGAATCAAGCCAAAACCGTAGTTCTAATTTATGGGGTGAGTCCCTTTATATAGATGTTGAGAGTCCTTGAATTGGATTAGGGTTAGGAGACTTGTTTGAACAAGTTCTCAGACTTTGGATAGACTTTGAAGTCCTAGAATAAAGGAATCAGATTCATAGTTGGTGTAGGTGCCCTTGAGGCTATCTTTTATAGAATTACATCATCATTAGGACTCATTTAATGAGATGGTAATCCCCCATATTTATTAATTACCAAATTAATAAATAAATAGGGCTTTGGGCCTCATTAATTGGGCTTCATTATTGGACCGTATCAGGTCTAATTAATTCAACAGTAACTATATTTCTAGGCTAATTTTAGGCCCATATCAAAACCTTAAACTCATATAGATTGATATATAATTGTCTTTTAATTTCAAAGAATATCATTTCAGTGAAACATGAAAATAATTATTCTCAATAAATTAGTTAAGGAAAATATCATTAAACAATATATTTCGAACGTATCAAAACGATAATATAATATGAACCATGCTGGTTATTTTTAAGAGATTGTTACGGAATGTAAAGTATAACACCCCAGTCCAACATCCAGGAGATTCGGGACTTCTGTTCAGTTTATAACGCAAAGTACTACTACTATGTGCACCAACAAATAATGATCTTTTGGGGGCCTTTGGTGGGTTTGTCGTAATCCAAGTTGGCTGCACTCGGGACAGTATGCTTCGGCTTATTTCAAACTCGTAATCGGGACTTGACCCGGTTTTCGAAAAAGGCTCGGGATTTGACCAGGGTTGTCACATATGGTATCAGAGCCGACTCTCGAAAGCTTGATGCGTCAAGTTGTTAGAGGTGGGGACACGAAGGCGTGTGGTATTATCCCACAATGGCAAGAGGTCCAGAGGTGGGGACACGAAGTAAGCCGGTATTATCCCACAATGGCTAGAGAGGCAAAGATCTGGACCTATGGGCTGTCTGTTCCGGCCTGACGAGTACGTCAGGAGTTTAAGTGGGGGAGTTTGTAACACCCCAGTCCCACATCCAGGAGATTTGGGACTTCTGTTCAGTTTATAAGGCAAAGTACTACTACGATGCGCACCAACAAATAATGATCTTTTGGGGGCCTGTGGTGGGCTTGTCGTAACCCAAGTTGGCTGCACTTGGGAAAGTATGCTTTAGCTTATTTCGGACTCGTAATCAGGATTTGACCCGATTTTCGAAAAAGGCTTGGGATTTGACCCGGGTTGTCACATAAAGGAGTTGTGGTTGTTTGATATGGACTGGGCACTTTAGTGAGGGACTCTGATGCAATGTCTAATAAAAAGTATGAAGATATTATGTTGGAGAAGTCTGAGGAGGAGTTTGTTGAAATTTCAGACGATGACTCATGGGATGAAAATTTTATCTTTGGCATGTCTCTCACTAATTCCTTTTTCATCAAGGTGTTGATTTCTTTGTAATTCATAGCAACTTCACCAGTTTTCTAGCTATTGAGTGAACAATCTTCTTTGTCAAATATTACTTTGAAATCTTTGTCTGTAAATTGGCTGACACTGAGAAGATTCACTTCAAGACCAGCAACTAGTGCTACATCATCAATGACAATATTAGGAGAAATCAACTTGTCATATCCCATTGTGAATCCTTTATTGTTGTCTTCAAAAGTCACCAATGGGTCAGCCATCTACTCAAACTGTGATAGCAAGGCTTTATCACCTGTCATATGCCTGAAACATCCACTGTCAATGATCCATATGACTTTATTCTTCTTGCCCTGCACAAAATGAATTTTAAGTATGTTTAGCTACCCAAGCAGTGTTGGGCACTTTCTTCTTTTTCACAGAAGTTGCGGAAGTAGAATTTGAACATTAAAAAAGAACAACATTCATAGTTTGATCAACATTATCCTTTTTAATTACAGATCCAAAATTGACTTCTTTAAGATCTTTTCTCAATTTATGAAAGCTTGTCATAACCTTCATATCGCAAGGAATTCAATCAAACTTATCATAAAAGGAATAGGGATCTTCAGCAAGTGCCTCATTGCACTTGCATGCTCCAAATTTTGGCTCAGTAACAGCTTTTTTATAAAAGGTGAGTTAGGTGATTTGTTGAGCCACATTTCTGACATTGCTTCCTTGGAGCATCTGCAACATAGGCATAATTGTTGCTCTTATTTACACCTATTTTTCCATTTCTGTTCTTTTTCTTTTTTCCAGTATATCCAGTCTTGATCTCCTTTGTTGGTGTCGTAGTAGCTTGACTCGCTAATGGCTTCTTCTCACATTCAGTGATGGGATTAGATTCTGTATCTTTCTTCTCTTTGTCTTCATATGTAATTTCTTGCTTGATTTCCAACTCCGCTTCACTGAAATTCACTTCACAAGCTTTAAACAAAGATGCATTTACTCTTTTCAGCATCACAGGAACATCTTGATTCACAATTTCTTTCCCTTTTTCAACTTCATTTTTCTTGTGAGTATTCAAGGCCTCATAGTCCAAATCAATAGCTATGTTAGCTCATGGTTTGTTTTTCTCATGATACTGCCCAATTAACTGAGATGCATTCTTGAATGACTTGAGCTTCAAATCATTTTTCTTAATTCTTTCTCTCGACACTGCCTCTACTTCTCCAGCACACTTAAACTTGTTCTTGAGGTATTCATTTTCTTGTTTGACTGTTTCAAGACCAACAAGTTGTAGTTCTAGCTCTTGTTTCTTAGTATCAAGTATTTCATTAATTTTTGACAGCCTACCCACTTCCTCAGTAGCTGTCATCATGCTTGTATGGATATGAAACATCTCTACACTCATTTTCTCAACAGTTTCTTTATATTGAGTGGAATTTAAATCAAATATAGTTAGAATAGGTACCTCTGATTTAGATGCAGATGATTCTCCTTGCTCTAGAGCCATGAGAGCATAATTCTCATATTCGTCATCCTTATTATATGTATCATCCCAACTTTTGCCTTCTGTAATATAAGCATTTCCCTGTTTCTTTCTCAAGTGTGCTTCATACTTTAATTTCCATTCCAAATAAGCCTTATCTTTCTTCACCTTCTTTGGCTTTTTGCACTTTGTGGCAAAGTGACCAAGTTCATCACAGTTGTAGCACCTTATCTTTAATCTGTCCACAGATCCTAACTTGTAGCCACATTTTCCAGTTGCATTAAACTGAGTTTCTCCTTTCCAATTGATGTTGTTAGATGTTTGGCCCTTACTCTTCCAGTACTTAGGCTTTTTAACTCTGATGATTCAAAATAATCTTGCAAGATAAGCCATTGACTGATCCAATTCATCTAGTTCATCAAGAGTGTAAAATTCATCCTCCTCCAACTCTAATATGACTTACTTCTGTGTTTCCTTATTTTTCTGCTCAACAGCATGAACAACTGGATTCTGAGCTTTTAGTTCATCTTCAGACAATTTGCTGTTATTGGCTATCAAGGCACTTAATCCATCAATAACATGCCCTTGACTAGATTTCAATGACTTCCTCTATAATATCTCCAGCTCATAGGTCTTCAAAATACCATACAAGACCTTCAAAATCATTCTGCTTAAATCTCTTCCTTCTATGATTGCAAATATCTTTTGTTCCAGGTGATCAGGAAGGGTGAGAAATAATTTAAGGTTGACCTCTTCAACTTCATAATATTTGTCATGAAGCTGCAGATCAATTATCAACTTATTCAACCTTTCAAAAACTTCAGTTATGCCTTCCTTTGGTTTAGCCATAAAACCCACATACTGTGAAACCAAGATCCTTATTTGATTTGATCTAACCTCTTTTGTTCCCTCACACGGTATTTCTATTTTCTCCCAGATCTGTTTAGCTGACTCACAGTTAATAATGTTATTGTACATTAGATTATCAAGGGACTCAATCAATATGAGTTGTAAGCCACTATTCAGTGAAGCCTTTTCTTTTTCATGCTCCGTGTAGGTTGAGAGATCTTTAGGTGCAAAATGTGCAGGTATGACCATGTATCCATCTGTAGATTCAGGAACCCTTTCTATAGGAATAAAAGGTCCTTTTTTTGAGAATCTGAATGTACATGGGGTTGGCCATCCATATGAACAACATCATTTTCTTCTTCCATATGTGTACTTGATCTTGTCAAAGACAGGTATCTTGATACTGCTTATTTTCTGAGCACTCATTCTTCCAAGATCTTATCTGTTTAGTTTGATATTTTTCTCTGATACCACTTGTTAGATATTGAGTGTAGTGAAATACAACACAGAGGGGGTGAATATCTTTCTTGGATTTTTTTTGGCTTTGAAAATATATGAACTTGTAGAGATAAATTGTTTAACTGTAAGCACATAAACAAAATATCAAAAACTCACTTGATTGTATTAATCAAATTTGTTTTGTTACAAATCTATGTCCTTGAAAGTAAGAACTCAGATACAAATTTTGAGAGAGAGTACAAGATATTTTCTAGATCTGTTTCCTACTTCTAAACTAAGGACCCGTGCATGCTTTATAGACCAACATCACTAAAATGTACTAATACAGTTTATAAAGCTACTTGTCTATTTATATTTCTAGTGTTAGCAAATCTGTGGAGGATCTTTTAGATCTGTGACCATCCTTTGTCCAGTGAATCTTGGCCCTTGATCTTGTATTCTTTAAGCTGCTTCTGTATACTTTCCAATTCAGTGAATAAATTATTTGTTGACTGATAATCTTGAATCTTGAACTTGTCTGTATTCTGAATTTTGAAATAGCTTATCGAGATCTCTTTTGTTTTATAGATATGGCACATATCGATAAGTATAATGACTTATCGATATCTTGAGTTCTCTACATGTGTCTTTGACTTGTCGAGGTCTCCAGTTCTCTATATGTAGAATAGCTTGTCGACATCTCTAGTTTTTTATATAGGCTTTTGACTAGTCGGCATCTCTAGTTCTCTACATAAAAATTTGTCTTGTCGATATCTCTAAATCTCTATATGAAGAAATAATTTATCGATATCTCCACTTCTCTATAAAAAAAATTTGACTTGTCGATATTTGAGATCTCTACATGCATTTTGACTTATCGATATCTCTTAGGACTTCTCTACAAGTCATTTTGGACTTCTCGACAGACTTTTCGATATCTCTTGATCCGTAACTTGTCGATATCTGACTTAGAACATTTTTCCTAGAACAACATTATTCAAATTCAAGTTGCTACACTTTTCATTGAGTGATGATCAAAATTTGATCTTCTTCCAGAGTTTATTCCTTAGCTTGAAGATTGTTCACAGAAAAATCCTCCAGTCTAATTTACTAAACAGTTTTACAGACTCAAGAAATATAATTAAAAAATACAAAATTAGATTATCATACAACTTCTCCTTGGGGTTGTCAGTAGGACTTAGTCTTGTTATGTACAAGCATGTCTTGCACAACAATTTAAGCCATTATTTACAATGTAACAACAAAACTTTCATACAAATTATCAAAATTGTAACACAAATACAAAATTTTTTGATCCCGCGATTTAAACAAAATCGGAATATGGGGGGATATCATGAATTTAAATGTGGACAATCATTAAGTACATAAATTTAACATGAACATTTAAATATATTTAATAAATTACACATATATTATTTTAATCACTACTTTCCCATGACCGGCTAATTCTATAAACATATAAAATTATATTCACATATATAACCTTTGTAATATGCTCATAGCCTGGGCTTAAAATTATTAAAATATTTTTCTTTTTAGAATTATATATATATATATTATACAAACGATAAGAATACGTGTAAAGATTAAAATTCATTTATACGAAAAAATATTTATGTGAACAATAAATTTTTAATTAGTATTCATAAGATTTAACAAATAAAACTAAGGCCACTATTTACAACCTATAACGACTCGTATATTTTTATATTATTTAAAAGTATAATTGTAGAATATTATAATAAATAAAATATGTGTATTGGTTCCGTCAGCTGTGTGTTGTCTTGTTAATATTATGTGTGTTTATTGGTGTATAGGGATTATTTGTATAATTAATTATTGAGCCATATTGTTTTGTTTTCACTTTTAAAAGTGGTTTTAATGAAGATTTATTTTCATAAATATTTAGATTGTCTCCAAAATTGTTTTTATAGTTTTATAATTTCAATAAATATTTTTGGGATTTTATGAAATTTTGAAATAAATATTTCATTAATTATTTATCTTTAAATGATTTTATAATTATATTTATATGTAAATCCAGTAGTTAATTCCAGGATTCTTCAAAAATTATGAAATTTATATTTATTAATTTTGAAATATTTTGAGAATTTTAAAATTATTTTGGAAATTTTTCTGATCAAATTCACCCGCACGTTGAATCATTTAATCGTTAAATACGGGTGCAAGTTGTGTTTCAAAAATAGTTTAAAAATTATGAAAAATTTATTTTGTTAGTTTTTAGTTGTTCCGGGGGTTTTGACATTTATTTGGTAATTTTTAGAATTTTATTTAACTGCTCGATTATTCGTTAAATGGCGAATTTCGGGGCGGAATTACATTACAGGACACGTGTTGAGTGTTCAGGAAAATATTTGTCGTGTGTCTTGTTGTTTCTTCGTGGCAAGCAATTGGCTGGGGAAGAAAAAATATAAAAATACACAAACACATCACAACAGTCCATCACCCTCTATGTACCTCACTCGCCTCTCTCTCTCTCTCTCTCTCTCTCTCTCTCTCTCTCTCCATTCCCGCTACCCTGTTTCTTTTCCCCCCAATCATTTTTTGTTTCCGTTTCTTTTCTCTTCTTGATTTCCCAGTCATCGCTTGTGTTCCCCGGTAATTACCCCGGCCCTTGGTCTGTTGTTTTGGTTCTTCCCCGTGTTTGCGCATATTTTGCACGTTGGTGTGTGCATTTTGTGTGTGATGTTGTATATGTGTGTGTAAGTGTGTGTTGTGTGTGTGTGTTATGTGTGATGTTGTGTGTGTGTGTAAGTGTGTATTGTGTGTGTGATGTTGTATGTGCGTGTGCGTACAGGTTATGTGAGTGTTGTTAATTCTTCTGTTGCCCCTTTGTTTTACTAGTCCCAATTTGTTCTTTTCGGCCGCCTTAATTTGTGTTGAGTTGTTTTCCGGTTACGCGATTATTAATCAAATTTTTTTATATTTTCTACAAAAATTTTATTTGAGTAATTTCGTGATATGAATATAATAATTGCGAGCGGGGAAATTATTTAATCGGTGAAATTCGTGTTGGAAACCTGAATTTAGTCGGGTACCCGCGAATTTTACCGCCGTCGGCGAGCAGACGGTGGACGGTGATGATTTTGATCTGAGTCCTACCTTTATAAAAATAAATAAATTTAGTTCGTAAAGTTACTTTCAAAACGAAAATAATGATTTGGTATATAAAGGTTGTATCTGTTAGTGTATGTGCCATAGAGACAACACTATGATATTTTAGTTTAAGACATTAGGATTATTAATGTTTATGTTCTATCGATTATTCCCTTTATAGTTTATTAATTCTTAAATTACTGCGATGTAAATGTTAGATTAATAAATGTCCTTGGAATATGATATGTAATTTTATATCTCTAAGTACGTGACTTAGAAATGAGATTATGAGAATAGTATCAATATTCCTAAAGGTCCCTAGTCGAGTATTATTATTAAGGGACAATAATAATGCATTAAGACTGGTGTATTTGTTGACTGATGATCACATCTCATTGATCATAGGTATAGTGATACTAAAGTCAAAAACACATGCAGATGTATATGTACATGGTGCTGGACAGACCCAATGTGAGATTCTACATGTCTGTTGTGTCATAAGTAATTCTCATAGTGATAATGATGTAATGGTCCTTATACCCGAAGTTATTATATTTCTATACGAGAATTAATATACATTGATTCCATTAAAAGTTATTCTTGACCGGGTAATGATAAAAGTAGACATTGGGTATATTATAAATCGTATGAGAAATATAAATGATCTAGATGGGATTTAACCCTCCTATTTCAGGAGTGATATTATTGGCCTCTTGTGTGAGCTAGACTATGAAATGCGTGGCCACGCTCAACTGTTGATTTGATATGATAGTCTACTCATTGATCAAGGAAACTTGGATTAAACTATGATGAGGATGACACATTACATGCCTCTAGTTTAATTTATAATATTTGGTTAAAGGGATTATATTACATTGTACATTATTCACGAAAGGTTTAATCGATCGCCGATTTAATTATTATTACATGGGTAACAATGATGTATTACTAGATGCCACTCATTGTTTATAATTTAAATATAAGATATTTAAATTATTGCCAACATAATATTAACCTATAGGGTCGCACAAAGAAAGTATGGAGGAATATTTAATTCAAATTTGGATTTGAATTAAAAAAGGAAATTTGAATTATTTATTATTAATTAAGTTGGACTTAATTAATGGGATAAATAAATTTCGAATTTGTCTATTATTAAATCCGAAATTCAGTTGTTATTTAGTAATTGAGTTAAACTTAATTATTAAATAAATAGAATTTCATATTTTAATAAACTCTAACTTGGATTAGGGTTATGACTCTTTTTGGCCTCTCTATATAAACATCCTAGAGACTAAAATTAGGGTTACGTTTTTATTAGATAAAAACATAAAACCCTAGTAGCTAAAGGTGAGAGCGTGAGAGAGGGGAAAACAGGTCCGTTCTTGGTGCTAGTACACGCCTCCTCCGTACCAGCTTTCGTGTGGATACCTCTACGGCGTAGATCGTTAAGGCGGGATACGTGGTGTTCGATTAAAGCTAGGATCTCCTTTTGACAACCATAATCGTAAAACTTCTTAAGGTAAACAATCTGATCTACGAATTAAATATCTATTTTTTGCATGTATCCTGCAGTAGTGCGGTGGGTTTCGAAAACTCTGATTTTTCATATTTTAATTACTGTTTCCGTTGCGTTTATGTGCTCAAAACCCAACAATGGTATCAGATCTACTTGCGAAAAGTGTTTAATTCATTTATGTGTTTACTGGTTTTATGATGATAGCATGTATACAATATGCCATGACTGATAAGTACGCGGTTGTATGTTATGTTTGATGTCTGGTTTATATTAAGTGATTTAAACTATTGGCCAGATGATGTATTGACATGATCTGTTAATCGGGGAATGATTAGTATGTATATGATACATGCTTCTGAAACTACATCTGATGCAGTAGTGGCAGAGACTGGTTCAAATATGATCTATAGTGCTGAAATTGAGATTTTTGTACAAGACTGGTCTTCCGTTGATGCACAGAACTGATTATCTGTTGATGGATTTATCCGTTGAAGTATGATTTATCCGTTGATGGATTTATCCGTTAAAGTATGATTTATCCATTAATGGATTTATCCGTTGAAGTATAATGTGCATTATCCGTTGAAACTTATATGTGTATGTATGTATATATTTTGAATATATGATATTCATGAGAGTTGTTTAATCATATGATGATTATATAATCTGTATATATACTGATATATACATGTTTTGTTTTTGTTCTTATTATATGAATCGTATTTGATACGATTCTGAATCGGATGCAGCAGATTTGCTGAAATCTGGGTCTGGTGTCCGATTTTGACGAACGAATACGCTATTTCATATGGAATCGAGCGTCTGAAACAAAAAAGATAGCTAAAGCTATTATCTACTGATCTGTAAGGCGCTTGACGTCGTTAAGACCCTGTAATCAGCGATTTAATGTTTTCAGAATTTGATTCTAATTTTTTCCATATTTCGTTTTTATGATTAGATCATGATAGGTATGATATGTTAAGATCAGATTATGTGTTTTAACATGTTCTTATGTGTTAATTGAGCATGGTGGATGGTTATGGCTTATGACCTTAGGTTAATGGTTTTGGTTCAATCTTGTAATTATTAAATCTCGAATGTAACTCGAGTTCTTATTGTAAGTACATTAGACTAATTTATATTTTTCCATTCGTATAATGTGC
This sequence comes from Apium graveolens, assembly GCF_009905375.1. Lineage (NCBI taxonomy): Eukaryota > Viridiplantae > Streptophyta > Magnoliopsida > Apiales > Apiaceae > Apium > Apium graveolens. The sequence goes on from NC_133654.1 coordinate 214,895,814, forward strand.
ATGAAGACAGGAAGATTTGAAGATCAAGGAAGGGTAATATCAGATGGAGGCTATCTAAGAAAGTAATACATGAAAGAAGACATGTAATAGTTAGCTTGTATTTATTTTTCACCTTAGATTGACCTAGATCTTTGTCATTAGCTTCATGAAGATCACATAGGATAAAGTCATAACCAACCACGTTTATTTATTGCACTTTACATATATATGTTCATATGATGAATGTATGTGTAGAGTAGTTTATAAAGATGCATACTTAATTAGATTAAAGATGTATGTATTAGATATGACACCGATGTCATCCTTGTTAAACAAGATAAAAATTATAACGATTCAAGATTTAAAATGAACAAACGATTATGAGATTCTCGTGTTTATGAAACACGGAATAAAATACAAAATTTCTTTATTTCTGACATGGGGCGATTTTGTCAAAAGCGAGTTCATTGAACTTGTAAGGTTGTGGGTTTTAAGCGAGGCCATTGTGACTCCCCCACTACCTGGAAATCAAACCATTGACGAATATTGATTTTGAAGTATTTTATTCAAGGAAAAATTGATAATCTCTTTATGTTGTGATCATGATCGTTTTAAAATTAACAAAACCCTAAAGTTAATATTAAGTTGATCTGATGCCTTCCAATACGTCCAATGCGTTAACCCCTAGATCGAAAATGAGTGGGTTCGCCAAAGCAAAGTACTCCCATCTATCGTGGGAGATGTGTTAAAGTATATTGATTCTTTTTGACTATTGGGTTTGACTTAACTAAGTTACCACAACAGGATTGTGAACTTAGAGGCATAGAGTTTGGCGAGATTTATTAGATAAATATGAACAAATATTGTTCCACCAAGCTATCCATGAGTTATATAGTTGATATAATTGATAAATGTTGTCTACCTAAATAATCATGTTTTAGTAGAAAAGCCAAAGTTGACCTAACGCATAGTGAAATATGGATCTTGGCTCACTAGAAAGGATATTAAAGATATTCTTTCTGAATTAATAGTTAGGGCTATTGATTTGATAAAAATAGTGGAAGATATATATTGTGAATATATATATATATATATGAATAATCACTTGAACATAATTTAATGATCATCTATAAACTAGGTCATTTTATGCACTTTAATATTGTAGATATCAAATGACAAATAAAACAAATAACTTCTCTATGTAATAGTCCTTGAGAAGAACAAGCTGATATGAAATAATTTCCTCGATTGACATGGGAACTTGAGGATTGTCCTTGGGTTCAAGGATATCACTCAAACCTCTCCCTTATTTCTTCTAGCTAAGAATAACACATGTGCAGAACAAAGTTCTTACCAGAAGCAAATTAATTATGCAACTGATGTTTCATGTCTCATGCTTGTAATTATGAGTGCTGAGCTTTAGAAGCAACAAGAGCATAATGATGCTTATGATATTATTGAGCACCTTCAAAAGATGTTTGAAGGATAGACTCGTCAGAAAGATTTGACAATAATAAGGCACCATACTTTAGCATTAATGGGAGAATTATATCCGGTTGGACCACATGTTCTAAAGGTGATAGGCATATGTACCTTGATATTTTGGGTTTCAAGAATGGTCTAGAGACTCAACTTGATTTGATCAATTGATCTTTGAACAACTTATATTCTCAGTTTATTAAGAACAAAAGGAATGAGATAGAAAGTTTTGGTGAGACTGCGTAGCTGTATGAACAGTTACGTGATAACTCAACACGATAACAACACTAGAACATGACAAGTTTATAATACTACGTCTACACAAGAAATCAGGAAGAATAAAGACAAGGCAAATACAAAGAATTAGAAGATTAGAAGAAGGCCTGAAGTCTGTCTATAGGTCACTGAAAGAAGTTCATTGATATGATCATGCCTCAGTGAAGAACAAAGGTTAAAGACTTTCAGGGTTTCAGAAATATTGAAGATTCAGTATACAAGTGCTACCGGAAGATTTCAGTGTATTTGCATTGATTGAAGATAGAAAATGTTCGAAGCATAGGAATCTGAAGAGTTGAAGACAGGGTATAGACAGAGGTTAATTAAGACGTTGTCTAGAGTACCAGAAAGGATTCCAGTGAAAGTACAATTATTTATTGACAGTCAGTGTACGAAGCAGTAAAGTTGAGGCAAACTTAACAATTTAATCAAGGCTATAATACGAAGACCTAAATCGGGGTTAGTCGTCTGTGAACCAGACCAGTTACACTAGGCATCAACAGCTCGTGAAAGGAATCTGGGTATTATTTATAGAAGAATTAAGTTGAGGAACGTACTTAGATTGAACGTTTATCTATTAAAGTACGAGAAGAGGTGCGCGGGTTATACAGCTCAACAGCTCAGGGGACTGGCGAAGCTTAAAGTTTAATTGGTAAATTAAATAAATTTATTTAGTGGACTTTAATATAATTTATTTAATAAACTTAAAATGATTTATCTTATAAACTTTAAATAAGTTTATTTTATAAATCTAAATTAGTTTATTTATATAAGTTATATTTAAGTTTATATTATAAATTAATTTAATTACAATTTAAACTTAAAAAGAAAAAGAAACAAAAAGAAAATAAAAAAAGAGAGAAAAGAGAAAAAGAAAAAGAAAACAAAAAAAGGAAAAAGAAAACAAAAGAAAAAGTGAAAAGAAAAACAAAACAAAACAAAAAAAAAGGAAAAAAAGAAAATAAACAAAGGAAACAAAAAACATGTACTTGAACAAACATGTCGCCACAGACAAACTCCCCCATGTCGCAACACAATTATCATGTATCTCCTTTGTCGCCAAACAGGAGTTAGTGGTGTTAGTTTTGGTTTATAAAAGTTAAGTACAAAAGTATGTACTATGATGTCGCCACACACATCCTGTCGCCACAGAGCTTAAAGTATCTGTTGTCGCCACAGAAATCTCAGCCACATATTTATTGTATGAAGACTACACTTTGCAGCAGATCTGAAGCAGTTATGTTTATCTTCTTCTCCAACAAAAAGAGAGATGATAATACAAGAAGCATAGATTTATAGAGAAGCTCCGAAACATTGAATATCCGTTTAACTTCTCACCGGAGTAATGTTATAATGCCCGATTTAATTCTTGCATATTCATAGGGGCATTATGATCATTACCCGGTAATTAAATCCTAGTACAAACAAAAGCTCGATTATTGTATAGGATTTGATTTGTAAATCATTGTAGAAGCTAGGAACTTTGTTGTTCTTAGATTGTAGCCGGTTAATTTATTTACCAGAGTGTAGCAACACCCTCGAGGATTTATATACGAATATATATTTCCCCGACTATCTTGTGTTCCTCGTTTTTATCGTTCCAAACACTATTCATCTCAAGAACACGAAACCACTAACTGAGCACTAAATATTTTATCCGCTAAAGATTCGAAAGAATTTTTAATTTAGTGATTATCGTATTCAACCCCCCTTCTACGATAATTGGGGACCTAACAATTGGTATCAGAGCTGACTGATTGATACACAAATCAGGATCCTCAAATGAATTTATTTTATTAATTTGTATTTACATAAATTTATTTTGTAAATTTGATTTAACAAATTTATTTTATAAATTTAATTTAAATAAGTTTATATGAACTTAATTTAAATGAATTTATTTTATAAATTTGATTAAATTAATTTATTGTTTAAATTTTAGTAAATAATAATTATTAATTTAAATCATTTTTCAGTATTAGCTGCCATTTTTTTTCTCCTTTTCCTCGGCAATTGCTATCATTGTTGTTCAGTTTTGTTCTGTAAAAAAAAAATTGGCAGCAAATTGCAAAGGATTAAAGGCTGTCATTTTTGTTACTAATGTACATGTGCGGACAAAAAAAAAGGGGGAAGAAAGGTAAGTAGTACTTGGATTTGGAAATTGGCTTGGTTTTCTTTCTTCTGTAAGCTACGCGTGGAATACTAAAAGGAATTAAAGGAAATGGCATCCTGGTTGATAAGAAATAATAAAAAGATCACAACAACAATTGATTTAGAAACAAGCAGTCAGCCTCCATGTATAGGTCACGCGCGGAAAAAGGTGCAGCTAAACCAAGCTCACGCGCGGGCAGGTTGGTGACGATAAAACAAACCTAGTCGCCACAGCCTTGTTACATCGCCATACACGAACAAAAACTAATTCAAGGCAAAGTCAGGCGCTCAATAAACGAGTTCGCCACAGAGAAATCCTCTGAGGTCGCAGGAGAAAAATAGGCATCCATGTGTGGTTCGCACAAGTCGCCACACATGCATGGGGAAATAAACTAAGTACAGAATTATATTCCTTCTGTACACTGTAGTCGCCAGACAGCTGAGTCGCCACAGAAGTTACACAGGAGTAATATTCGCCATAGAAGAATGAACCTGTAGTCGCCACAGAATAGCACTTAACAATTTATTTTATTCCCAAAAATTAATTATTTCTGATTTATTTATTCTTCCATAAAATTTAAAATTCATAAATTTAAATTTTTCTTAAATAATAATTACGTTTTATTTAATTTTTAAGAAAATTCAAAATTTTTGAAAATTAGATTTTATATAAATATTTATTTTTGATTAATTTATTTTCTAAGAAAATTAAAAATATTGGAAATTTAAATTTCTCTTAAATATTAAATTAAGGGTACTCAAGGATTGGTAGACTCAGAATTCCTCCGGGCTTTTAAAGTGAATTTTAATCTTTGAAGAAAACGAAGACTATGTGTTATTCAGACGGAAAATTCCCGAATACGGAAATTATAGATAATGATTTTCTTACTCCAATGGAACTAATTTCAAGACCTACAGATGAAAATTGTGAATCTTCCTCAAAGGCTTACTCCATAGGATACCACTGGGTTTTCAGACGCAGAAAATGGATTAAATTTCTACGGGTACAGTTTTTCTCGAAGATTTTAAAGACAACTCCATGATTCTAGATAATACAGTCACACAGTGATTTGTATCAATGATATATTTATCCGGGAATCAATGAGATCGTACAGGCAGGAATTGTGGAAGTTAGAGAGAATAGTGGGGACATACAAATATCTCAGTTACATGCAGTAAAGTTGGAACCTCGGGACAAAATGTAAGAGTTACTGATAGATGAATCAGAGGAAGCTCAGGTAGAAGTACTTGAGGGATTGGACATCAGGGCAGTGTTTCACTTATCAGGGAAGTTTAGTCGCATTAGATTCACAAGGAGTACATAAGCTATATCCAAGGATCAAGCCTATCTATTCCGTATCAGAGATTCTTACAGATTCAGTTCAAAGGGTGATTACAAGACTGAGATTGGGACATAAACAAGATTTGATAGCTACAGTTATGACAAGACATTTGTGTCAAGTAACTATCAGGGATTTTGCTATAACAGAACAAGAAGCTTGACAAACAAGGATGAGTAGGGATTCAGTTGAAGAGTTGAGACAAAGGTGGAATGTTTTCTTAGGGAAACAGCCAGTCAAAACTTATAGTGCACAGGAAAGAGTTGGGATGGATCAGATGACGAGAATCATGAATATCTTGCTTTCATAGCAATATCTGAAGGTGATCCAACTCACATATCTCAGGTTTCAATTTCTTGAACCACTGCAATATTTTATTTTCAATATTTAATGCATGATATGATCATATTGTTTAAATGTTTAACACTCGCACAAGCATGATAGCATCACACATAGATAATGTTGTACTAGTTCACTAGATTATTTTGTGGTAACTAGGTTTGATGTTTAACTTGTGCATGTTACTTTAGATGATCTTAAATATGTGTTTGAATATTTATTGAACATGATTAATTGCTTTAGTGAGATATATATTTTCCAGCATATAAGACCTTTGTTTATGCTTACGCTCTGTATCCTATTACATTGTGATTTATTCATTTGATCTGAATTATTTGTTAAGATATGTTAGTTTATAATTGGATTGAGATAGCTAGATGAGATACATCAACAGGATTGGACTAGATAGAATTAGTGATTTATTTGTTAATTATGTTCGCTCCATATCATGCCTGTATTGCTTAATTCTTATGCGTAATGTTTCTAAATGAATGCCACGTATTCTTATTTAGAATTATAATTGGGTAAAGAATGTTAGTCCTCCTTATATAAGGTTGGAATCATTTTTCCCCTAGCCTAGAGACAGATTTGTCAAGGGTATCGAAATGGAGTGAAATGGTCAAGCAAAGATAAGAAGTAGCATGATAAGGTTGCAGCTGTTGATATCTCTGTTTATAATAATATCTCTAATCCAACTGGACCCAAACTGATAAGTTGGGTACCAAGAACTGTTAATCCATTTGTGAATCTAGGACATAACAGGGTAATTGATTCATATATATTATTGGTAATTCATACTCAAGGCATATGATCAAAGAAAGAGCCCCCAATCAAATGTGGTTGACAAAATCTATTCCGTCAATAATCTTTGAAGATGACAACAAAGGTTTTCATTACGGGACAAGCTATACAGAAAAAGGATGTCATCATGAACTCAACAATTGCTATCACTGATAACAACTAATTATTGGAGTCATTGATAACATTTGAAGCAACTTCCTTGGGAGAATCAAGGTACAAATTCTCTTATCAGACAGTTCTGCATCAAAGGACAAAATGTCAATTTAATGAAGGATTGGTGTATCATCTGAAGCAGGAAGATTGAGAAGCTTGCTCTTCTTAGAGTAAGGAAAGGAAATGCTTGTGGCTAGACTGGAATCTCAGGAAAGGTGAAGTCAACCGTTTCTACTCTAAAGCTTTATCCGACAAAAGTTTAGCTATGGCATTAGAAGCTCTCACCCTTGAACATCAACACAAGGAACTCTTTTGTAAAAAGGGTTTAGTGAGAGGACTGCCTCATCTGAAATTTAGAAGACGATTAATGTGAGGCATGTCAGAAAGAGAAGTCAAAGACAGCATCACATCAAAGCAAAGATATACCTCGGTGATGGTGGTTGACTACTCTTATTAAAAAAAGTTGTTGTTCGTGCAATCTCAAGACATGACATCACAGATGGTGATTAATTGTATCAAAGAAGATCAAGCTGGAAGCTACTGTAAAAGAAATAATCTTGTGGACAGATAATGGGACTGAATTCAGGAAGTAGTTCTGATTAATATCTGTAACATCAAGAATATATGAGACTTATTCAGCACTGGGAACTCCGTGTCATAATGGAGTGGTACAAGGGAAGAACCAAAACTTGATTAAAGCTACAAGAGAAATATCAAGCTAATCAAGACTTTCTAAATACCAAAGGGCTGGAGCAGTCAAAACAATTTACAACACGTAAGATCAAGCCTTGATCTGGATGTATACATGAAGACCACTAATTAATGGCCAACAGGAGCAAACACTGGATAAATTGAAAGTGTTTGGAGAGAATGTTCTACATGAGCAAACAATAAAATGTTTTTAGTTATTTGAAGATCTTGGCATTTGCAGCTAAGACTTGTAAGAATATTTCTCATGGCTACTCAGTGGAGTTTACAACCTACAGGGCATTTATGGTTGATCAACAAAAGATGATTGAAAGTCTAAATGCATAGTTCAACAACTCAATGCTCCAAGCTGTTACAGGAGAAATTAATGGTATTGATGATTCATATCCAAGCAGTGGAATGGAAGTGTATCAACACATCTCATTACTTCAATGAAGCCAGTCAGCAAGGGTAAAAATTTTCAGGAAATCCCAGCAACAGCTTAGGGGGAACAAAATGAAGGATCAACTAGTCAGATACAATACCACATTGAAAATTCAGAGGACACAATAAGAACATATCTGCTGAGATAAAGGGTTTGATATCAAGTCTATTCCCAGAGTCTAGTTCTTAAGTGGTCCATATGGTGGAGTAATGATTAGCAGGGCTACTGAGTGCGGATTATTATTTCTCTAGTTTTCTATCTGAAGAAGAAACTAAGAAAATTACAGAAGCTCTGATAGATCCGGATTGGTTGGATGATTGCAAAGCAAAATGAACTCAATCAGTCAGCAAGCAGATTGTAGGGAAGCTGGTTTCCAAACCAAATGACAGTATTGTAATTGGTACAAGGATAACCAGAAGTTAAACTGGATGACAATAGCATTGTTACGAGGGACAAGGCCAAATTGGATGCTAGGTTATTATCAGGAAGCAATATCTAACAGATAGCACCAGTGACGAGACTTGAGGATATTACGACATATCAGGCACATGATGTACATTACACTTGGAATTGGACTCTAGTAGATGTGTACAAGTGCACTCCTAGTTGGTGAGTCAAAAGAGGAAGTCAATGCAAAACAGTTCATGGACTTTGCAGTAGCAGATCAATTGAACTCTGTATATCTCTTCTTCACAAGCTCACTTCAGGTTGGTATGAACTAGTATACTACTCAAGCAATCGTCAAGGACATGGTATGACACTCTAACTGAAGTTACAAGTTTAATATAAACTAGTAGAGTCATTATACTAATAATTCTCTTATCACTAGGCACAAACATATTGTTTTATATGTGCAGTGATATAATGATAATGTTATATGTTGGTCTACTAACAAAGACTTGTGCAAGATTATTTGCTAAGTTATTGCAGAGTAGGTATGGTGGAGCATGTTGGAAAGGTTGCAATTCTTTTTGGGATTACTTTAAGAAAGCCATTAGAATAATTCTTTTAGGAGCTCAAGCAAGCCAAAAGAATAATTCTTTTAGGAGCACAAGTAAACCAAAAGAATGATGGCAATACAAGTAAGTTAAGGATCTTTTGAAATTGCAAAATTTGGAAGATTCTGAACATGCCAAGAATACTTACCAACAGAAACCACTAAAGCTTGATCAGTGCAACTCAGGTATAATGACAAGCTATAGAGGTATGACAAGCTCACTCTTTTACTCAAATGCTAATAGATAACATGTAATGTTCTCAATATGCCAACGTGCAAGGTTCTAAGTAGATACTAGAGAATCCAATCTTATAGCTATTAACAAGATTATTAGATATCTTAAGGGACTAACAACTCTTGGAGTAAAGTACCCTAAAGATATTATGCTTAACATGTTTGGCTATATAGATATCGATTATGCAGGTTGTAAGAAAGACAGGAGAAGCATCTCTGAAGCTGTCAACTTAAGTGACAGGAGAAGCATCTCAGGAAGCTGTCAACTTCGTGGACGAAGATTGACTTCTTGTTATGATAAGAAACAACCTCAAATCCAACAACACTGTGGAATACTCTATGACAAGGCACCTTTACACCAGGTATCATTTAATTCGAGAGCGTGTCTTTTAGTTAAAGAGTTATTGACAGAAACATTTATTAAATCACTTGATAAAGTTAATTTTTCAAGACTGGTTTGTAAGTGTGGGATATCATTCATTGCATATTAGATGGAAATCCCATCTGTAAGGAATTCTTCATATAAGTTCACAAGTATTAAATCTTCAATATTTAAAGGACTTGTGAATTTATCAGTAATCCAGTACCTCGTACTTAGTGTTACTATCTTGATTATCATGATTACAATGTCATATACATTTGTGGTAGTTAAGTATTATAGCATGAAGTTTGAATATTATTTTAATTGATTAAATTATGACTGTAGACAATTTCATTCCATATCAGTCTCATAATTTGAATTGTATTAAAATAATATGCAGCATAGTTATTTGTATCTTGTATAAATAATTATGATACTTTTAGTATTAATGATATTATTTAGAATTTTTGTTCTAAGTAATCAATGCTTATTTCTAAATCACTAATATTGAAAGTTGATGTATTTTCTAAGTTATGTGTATAAAACTCTCAATATTTTATATACCTAGAAAGTATTTCTAAAATTACTAATTATCCAAAGAGTGATTGCCATGTATATAAGTCATATATCCTATTGGTGCTTATTCAAGGATAATTATGAAAATATTTAAGTGCTAGTATCTAACTCATAGATATTTAATATTTATTTATTTAATATTTATTTTGGGTTGTTTGGATTATGGAATTTGAAGCAATTCAATGATTTTATTTGCTCCATAATTCAAACTAACTTAAAATAAATAAGCAGCATGATTGATTATAACTAAATCTGTCAACAATTGATATCTAGTATATTGATTGTAAATTATGTGTTATAAGTTAATTATGAGATTTTGGTTTTAGTGAATTTAGCAATACTTATATCTCAAGAATTCAATGAAATCAGAATATGATTATAGCATGATTAGTTGTGTGTAAATTTTTGACTTGTATCATTTAATGATATTTAATTAAGATTTTAACTATGAACTAATTGTGAAGTATTAGTATTTGTGACATTACTTAGAACTCCTCTAAGTAATCAATGCTTATCTTCAGTCACATATACTAATATAGAAAATGTAGAAATTTTTCTTAAGTATAACTATGGTTAAAATGTTTGATTGCTTTATTAGAAGTAACCAATGTTGTCAATTTAGAATAATTTATACTTATTTGCAAACTCCTAAAAACTTTGATAATAGATGCAATACTCAATGGATCAAAGTATATGGAACTTAAAATATTTTTCTAAGATTGCAAACAAGTCAATGTTGGTTAATGTTACTTTATTTATCGAACCAATATTGTTTGAGATATTACAGTTGTTAGGAGTTAACAATTGTATGATATATGAAATTGAATGTTGATGTCTTTTTGATAGATAATTGGTATTCAATTCATTGATATCTTATTTTATTATTTAAAATTTGATGCAACATAATTATTGGTATCCAAAGTACTTGACAAGTATCAGTCAATGATATATTGTTAATATTTTATTGCAGATAATTGTGAAATTTTAAGTTCTAGTGAATTTATATGCTTTGCTGTATCTGAAAGATTCACTATAATTTGAAATCAGCAACATAGTCATTCTTATTAAGATTATTTATCAATACACAGTGTTGTTGATTATAACTTTATAAAGATAGATTATGGAGCTTTTGACATGAATGAGAATTGCTTAGACTTTACCCTAAGTGATCAATGCTTTTACAAAAACTCATTCATATTAAAAGACAAAATCTTTCTTTCTCTTCTTAATACTGCTAGGTCATCAGTCTGTGTCTTATCAAATCATTTATCTTTTTAGGCATAAAAACAGACTTGTGCACTCGAACAGTTTTAGGAGAAAATCAAACTTCTTTCAACTTTAGTGATTGCTTATTTCATTGAAATCTTTTGAAATCACTACTGTACATCATTTCTCTCAAAAGATTAAATGCATAATTTTCATTCATTATAGATCTTAAGTGCATTTTATCTATAGATTGCCATATGCTCAGTGATGCAGGTTCACACTCCGATGGCATTCTTTCATTTGATAGTCATGAGGTTGAAAACCCACAACTTTTATCCCAGACTGTAAAGACAAACACAGAAACAGAACCAACCAACACTCTCTTACCACTAAAATGAAGTATGAATGAGCGTGAGGGAGAAAGTGTCATAGTGCACCACATAAGAAAGGTTCTGAAATCAACCCAGCAGCTCTGTCTCCTACAAAGATGAGTAGTATTTAAACAAAGACAACATCTAGCCCCCATACATCTTCTCAAAAAGATGTAATGGCTGAAAAGGCACAAAAACAGTTACTAGATTCATCCTCTCAATAGGGTGCGTCTATTGAAATTCGCCTGTCGGCCAGGGTATCCGATGTAGTGCCACCACCTCAAACATAAGCAATTCTTGATGCACAAGGAAAGGTTACACACACAAAGGATGAGTTGACGGAAACAAGAGTTTCGACCATTTTAAGGTCATATTCGATTGTTCAAGGTTCTTTAATGGACCAATTGCCTTTACAGGTGTTAGGAGAGGATACTGATCCAATAGCCATATATCAGTGGTCAGTGTCTACCTCCTCAGGACTAATAAACTTGGATGCATCTGCGGATAGTGGATCTGACATAGGTGTAGATCGGCAACTTGTTGACAATGATTCAGATATTACCTGATGAGTCACAAGGAAATGTCTTCACAGACATTAGAAGGGAACTTTGATCTTTATGCTAAATTCTTTGGATCATTGTTTATCTTCCCAGAGTTTAAATCTTGAACCCTAAAAGGGAAACTAGCAATTTGTAGATTATGACTCAGATTCCTCTGACGAGTCTAACAAGGATGGGGATTTGCGAACTCCCATTGCACCACTTGTGACCTCCTTAAGGATGGCTAAGGTGATTTTTCTTGCAGGTACAACTGGATTTTGGAGCTATGAGAGGAGTGATACACTTGTGAGAATGAGTGTAAACACGAGTGGAGAAAAGAGTGAAATACTTGTGAGGCACACAAAACAGAATCACACACTCACAGTGGGGAAGAAAGACAAAAACCATATCCCATTCCCTATTTCTAAACATGGTTCTTGATACTTCGGGTCTCGATTCTGTTTATGATTGGAACCTAACTCTTAGGGACCTAACATTTATAGACCGGATTAGAATACTTCGGGACCTTTGGGAGGTATAAGAAGTTGGGAAGATTGGTGAACATGATGATCAACAGTGAAATCATTCTTGCAGCTTTTAAAGGGACATGGTTGATCAGACTATGACTTATTATTTCTTTTCCAACCAAGTAAAATATGAGCACTCCTTCAGACAACAGCATACATTCCTTCTTTAAGGGGGAGATAAAAGCTTATATAATAGATTGGAGGATTCCTCAACTAAGGGGGAGAAATAGAAGGGATGAGGAAAAAGGTAATGCACATGTACACTACACCACACCATTGTTGTTTGTAACTACGGATCCTATTGTACGGGAGAGGTGGTAAACACAAGGTAATTTTCTAGTGATCAGAAGAAGTGGTTTGGTTTATCACTATTCTTCATAAGGGGAGAAGTTGTCTTCAAAAAGGGGAGTACCATTAGTTCTTATCTGCGGATTCTATTGTACGGGAGAGGTGGTAGACGAAGGTGATCTCCTTCAAGCAGTTGATTCTCATAGGGGGAGAAGCAAGAGAGATATGCGCTTCTCAACAGGAAATGTGGTTGTACAAAAGAAGCTACTGATGATTACTTCAAGACTGAGAAGTATTATCTGGCAGAGATTTGAAGAACCAAGGAAATGAAGATGAAACTACTTGAAGATCAGTTTAGTGCTAGAGGAACAAACATCTTTCATTTCAGCTACTCAAGAAATCTGAAAATGCAGTATTTGATCTAGAAAACTAGTAGCATTATTTACAAGTCCTGGTACATTACTTTTTAAGTTGTTAGTTGAGTTATCCTCTCTATTTAATTTGTTTGTTAAGTTTAACAATCAAATAGGGGGAGATTGTTGGTGAGACTGCGTAGCTGTATGAACAGTTACGTGATAACTTAGCACGATAAGAACACCAGAACAGGACAGGTTTATAATACTACGTCTACATAAGAAATTAGGAAGAATTAAGACAAGGCAAATACAAAGAATCAGAAGATTAGAAGAAGGCCTGAAGTCTGTCTACAGGTCACTGAAAGAAGTTCATTAATATGATCATGCCTCAATGAAGAACAAAGGTTAAAGACTTTCAGAGTTTCAGAAATGTTGAAGATTCAGTATACAAGTGCTACCGGAAGATTTCAGTGTATTTGCATTGATTGAAGATAGACAATATTCGAAGCATAGGAATCTGAAGAATTGAAGACAGGGTATAGACAGAGGTTAATGAAGACGTTGTCTAGAGTAACAGAAAGGATTCCAGTGAAAGTACAATTGTTTATTGACAGTCAGTGTACGAAGCAATAAAGTTGAGGCAAGCTTAACAATTTAATCAAGGCTATAATACGAAGACCTGAATCGGGGTTAGTCGTTTGTGAACCAGACCAGTTGCACTAGGCGTCAACAACTCGTGAAAGGTATCTGGGTATTATTTATAGAAGAATTGTTAAGTTGAGGAACATACTTGGATTGAACGTTTATCTGTTAAAGTACGAGAAGAGGTGCGCGGGGTATACAACTCAACAGCTTAGGGGACTGGCAAAGCTCAAAGTTTAATTGGTAAATTAAATAAATTTATTTAGTGGACTTTAATATAATTTATTTAATAAACTTAAAATGATTTATCTTATAAACTTTAAATAAGTTTATTTTTTAAATCTAAATTAGTTTATTTATATAAGTTATATTTAAGTTTAATTTTATAAATTAATTTAATCACAAATTAAACTTAAAAAGAAAAAGAAACAAAAAGAAAATAAAAAAAAAAGAAAAGAGAAAAAGAAAAAGAAAACAAAAAAAAGGAAAAAGAAAACAAAAGAAAAGGATAAAAGAAAAACAAAAGAAAACAAAACAAAAACAAAACAAAACAAAAGAAAAAGGAAAAAAAGAAAATAAACAAAGGAAAAAAAACATGCACGTGAACAAACATGTCGCCACAGAGAAACTCCCCCCGGTCGCCACAAAATTATCATGTATCTCCTTTGTCGCCACACATGAGTTAGTGGTGTTAGTTTTGGTTTATAAAAATTAATTACAAAAGTTTGTACAATGATGTCGCCACACACATCCTATCGCCACAGAGCTTAAAGTACCTGTTGTCGTCACAGAAATCACAGCCACATATTTATTGTATAAAGACTACACTTTGCAGCAGATCTGAAGCAGTTCTGTTTATCTTCTTCTCCAAAAAAAGAGAGCTGATAATACAAGAAGCATAGATTTATAGAGAAGCTCTGGCACCTTGAATATCCGTTTAACTTCTCACCGGAGTAACGTTATAATACCCGATTAATTCTTGTATATTCATAGGGGCATTATAATCGTTATCCGGTAATTAAATCCTAGTACAAACAAAAGCTAGATTATTGTATAGGATTTGATTTGTAAATCTTTGTGGAAGCTAGGAACTTTGTTGTTCTTAGATTGTTGCTGGTTAATTTATTTACCGGAGTGTAGCAATACCCTCGAGGATTTATATACGAATATATATTTCCCCAAATATCTTGTGTTCCTCGTTTTTATCATTCCAAACACTATTCCTCTCAAAAACACGAAACCACTAACCGAGCACTAAATATTTTATCCGCTAAAAATTCGAAAGAATTTTTAATTTAGTGATTATCCTATTCAACCCCCCTTCTACGATAATTCGGGACCTAACAGAAAGAACACTCACTGAGTTGTTAAGCATGTTTAGAACTGCTGAAAATAACACGGTAAAGGCATGAACTACGTCCATATTGATGATGTACACATGGAATGCAAATGAGAAAGGAAAATGGACAGGAAAAGTGAAGATTTGATCTTATTAGGTGCCAAACCAAAATCCAATCCCAAAGGGCTTTTGAAGCCTAATAGTGGTGTTGCTAAAGGAGATGATTGTCATTTCTGTGGAAATAACTGGATGAATGGAAGTTAAATTGTAGAGCTTATTTGGAAGATCTAAAGAAGAAGACTAGCAATGGTCAAGCTTCAGGTATAGGATTAGAATTGGAGCAAAAGTTGTTGCTCTAGTTGAAGGAACTCGATACCTAATTTTGCCCATAAGGCGAGATTAAGAACTTGATAAATTGTTATTACGTGCCTGCCTTTAGCGGATACATTAAGTCAATTTCTTGTCAGGACAAGAAAGGTTTTCATTTTAATTAAATAAACAATACTCCCTCCGTCCCAACCATTTCTATACAAATGGTTTGGGAACGGAGGACAAGAAATTTATTAAAATAATATTAGTTTTGGTAAGTTAGTGGGATGAGAGAGAAAAAAAGTATAATTTAGTAAGAAAAAGTATAAAGTTGGGTAAAGTGGTGGGACCAATCAATATTTAATGAATAAAGTGAGTATAGTGGGAGAAAGTAGTAGATGTGGTTGATTTTTATATTATTAAATTCTTACTATTTTTGGTAAGTTTGAAATGTATAGAATAGAATGGGACATCCAAAAAAGGAAAGTGTATAAAAATGAATGGGACAGAGGGAGTAGTTGTTTATTCTATTTCAATGATAAGACTTATAATGTTGCACAATTAGTTAACAATTTATATATTCTAAGTTGACTCAAATCAAACATTACATCTAGCATTGTCGTTAAGCCATATTAATGAAAAAAAACGCATTTCTGAGTTACATAAAGATGAATACTACTTGGATAAGTTTGATTTTGAATCATACGGAAGATGCGAACTTTGTCTCATTGAAAAAATGATTAAAGCTTCTTTTACCTGATCTGGTGAAAGGGCCACCGAACGATTAGGACTTATACATAATGATGTATGTGGTCGAATGCGTATGATGGCAAGGGGTGGCTTATATTACTTTATAATGTTTACTGATGATTTTAGTAGATATGGATATATATGTCTTATCAAGAACAAATCTGATTCTTTTGAAGTGTTCAAAGAATATAAGGTTGAAGTAGAAAAGCAAATAGAGGAAAGTATAAAAGTTCTACGATCAGATCGTGGAGGAAAATACTTAAGCCTCAATTTCAAGAGTTTCTTGAAGGAGTGTGATAGTATATCATAACTTACTCCTTTTGGAACACCTCAATGAAATAGGGATTCTGAGAGGAGAAATCGTACCTTGTTGGACATAGTGCGATCGATGATGAGTCAAGCGGATCTTTCACTCGGTTTATGTGGTTATGCTCCAGAAACGGCTGCATATACACTTAACCAAGTTCCAACTAAAGCGGCTCAAAATACTCCGTATGAGATATGGAATGATAAACGTCATATCATGTCATTTATAAAAATTTGGGGACATGAAGCGTTTGTAAAATGTTTAGCCTCTGACAAGATTGGAGCGAAATTAGATAGATTTTATTTTGTGGGATACCCAAGTGAGACTAGGGTATAGTTTTCATAATCCTTACGAGAACAAAATGTTTGTTGCTCGGGCCATTGTATTTCTTGAGGGATAACTAATTTCTAAGAAAATCAGTGGGAGGATAATACATCTCAATGAAAATTGAGAACCACATGATAACATTGAACCAGAGTTCGAATAAGATCAGGATGTACATCAAAATGTTAAAAGTAATCATGTTCAGGAAACACAGGTTATTCACAGATCTAGTAGGATTCACCATGAGTCCGGGAGAAATTAAGGATTTCTTTTGACTCAAGATGGTGATGTGATGCTTATAGATAATGATAAGCCTCTCACCTACCAAGATACTATGAACAGTCCAAACTCCGATAGATGGTTGGAGGCCAAGAAATCTGAGATGGAATCCATGTATCAAAATAAGGTATTGACTTTAGTTGATCCACTCGAAGGGATAAAACCTATAGGGTGCAAGTGGATTTTCAAGAAGAAAAACTGACATGGATGGTAAAGTACAAACCTATAAGGTGCGACTAGTGGCAAAAGGTTTCAAATAAATTCATGGTATAGACTATCATGAGACTTTTTCACCAGTTGTTATGGTCAAGTCCATCGGGATTTTGTTAGCAATAGTTGTGTACTTTGACTATGAGATTTGGCAAAAGGATGTGTTTGCAAGAAGGTTAGTGGGAGCCACACTATGCCATAGATGACCTATTTGCACGTTTTTGTCTGGTATTGCCTTAGAAAACATTGCAATATGTATGAAATTATGACCCTATCACAACACCCTGATCTTGGTGTTGCTATAGGCATAGAGACATGTTGCTATAGCTCAATACATCTCTAGTGTTGGCATATATGTCTTATATATTGCAACCTCACATGGTTGTGTTGCCATAAACTGTTGAATAAGTTTTTTAAAAAAACAAATTAACTCAAAATTTAATTTATCCGAAAAATTATTTGTGGAGTTTCTTATAAAGTAAAAGTCCGAAAAATAAATAAATTATTCATATTCTATAAATATTGAAATATTTAGTATTAATTTAATACAAAATAAATATATTTTAATAATTAGTTTAAATAAAACTAAAATATCAATCGATATCACCAAAATTATTATTTTAGCAAAATTAATATAATTTTCCTAAATTAATATTTCAAAATTATTAACTTGTCACTGAGATTGTTTGTATATTTTCATTATAGATACTTATTTTGTTATATATATTTGATAATGTCATGGCTAATATGATTTATGTTTAGATTCTAGATCTTACTTAACTAGACAAGTCAGTACTTAACCATTAATCAGTACTTATACTGGAAGTCAGGACTTAAGGATATTGTTAGGAATAAGTTAAGCAAAACACTTAAGTAGAAATCTAGTGTTTGTAGCCTCAACGGATAAGACCATCTTGGCTATCCGTTGAAGGAGTAGCCTTACTTAGCAATAAGTTTGGTATTGTAGAACATTTCACTCTCTGGTTTCAAGCTGTAATTCTTAGATGTTGTTAGGAAATAATCAGTCATGTTGACTACTAATGGATGTACAAATAGGAGGGCTAATTGTAAATAATTCATGCCTTGTAATTTTGTATAAGTGAAGAAGTGTCAACGGATATTGAAGACCTTCAACGGATAAGAAACAAAGCTTCAACGGATGTCTCTAATGCTTCAACGGATAATATCCATCAACGGATAAGTGCTTCAACGGATAAAGCTTCAACTGCTAGAGCATCAACGGATAAAGCCATCAACGGATGAAAGCTTCAACCGATGCTCAGTCTCATAGCAGTTGATAGTGACAGTTAACAAAGCTGACAGAGGCACATGGATTGACAGAGATATGGTAGCCTATTTCAGGAACAGCAGAAAAAGCAGCCGTTTTTAGTCTGGTTCAAAATGGAAAGTCAACAGATAATTCCATATTATACTGGATAAAAATGGAATAGAAACAAGTGGAGAACTATTGTCTTATTGTACTTTATCTTTGTCTTCACTTGTAAACTTGGTGATATATAAACCAAGTAGTAGCTAGTAATTGGATGTGAATTTTCCTTGAGCTGTTTAGAAATATCAAGAGAGAAAATCATCTAGTTTGTACTAGGAAGCAACTGTGATTTAATTTTGAATCACAGATTTTCTGAAATAATACATCTCTGGTGGAACAACAAATCCACCAGAAAAGTTTTTAAGTTCTTTGTGTTCATTACATTTGTGTTTGAATATATATCTGTCTGCATCAGCTTCAAGCAATTCACACACACTTGATCACTCAAACACTTAGCCTTATAAACTGCTCAAAACTTGAAAAAGTTTTGAGATTTACATTCAACCCCTCTTCTGTAAATCTCATTGTTAGTCCACTGGGAATAACAATTGGTATCAGAGCAAGCTCTTAACATATAAAGAGTTTAAAGATCTATTCTGCTAACATCATGAGTGCACAGAAGAACTCTCTTGTTACCATCATGAATAGGAAGGATATTGGTGTAAAGATTCCAGTCCTGGAAAAGGATAATTATCATCACTGAAAAGTGAAGATGCATTTACATCTTCTTTCTCAAGATGAAAGCTACATCAACTTTATTGAAAATGGTCCTCACATCCCTCACAAGGTAGCCACGGCTGCTACTGCAATAGTTGCTGTTGGACAGTCTATTCCCAAGCCAAGAGCAGAATGGACTATTGAAGACATGGAAGAAATCCGCAAGGATAAGAGAGCCATGAACATTTTGTTTAATGGCTTAGATCAAGATATGTTTGACAATGTCATCAATTGCCAAACTGCAAAGGAAGTTTGGGACACTGTACAAATCATTTGTGAAGGTACTGAGCAGGTCAGAGAGAATAAAATGCAGCTTCTTATTCAACAGTATGAATATTTTCACTTTGAAGAAGGTGAATCATTAAATGATACCTTCAACAGGTTTCAGAAACTGTTGAATGGATTGAAGCTGTATGGTAGAGTGTACCAAGTCAAGGATTTCAACTTAAAATTTCTTAGGTCTCTGCCAAAGGAATGGAAGCCCATGACTGTCTCTTTGAGAAACTCTCAAGATTATAAGAACTTCACACTTGAAAGATTATATGGAATTTTGAAGACTTATGAACTTGAAATGGAGCAGGATGAGCTGTTGGAAAAGGGAAAGAGAAAAGGAGGAACAGTTGCTCTTGTAGCTGACTGTGAGAAGATGGAAGCCAGAAATGAGGAGAAGACAATGCCAAGTCTCAAAATTGGCACAAGCAAATCAGAATCAAGCAAGGGTAAAGAGCAAGTTGCTGAGGATGAAGATAATTCCAGTCAGGATGAATCTGATGATATTGAAGAACATTTGGCCTTTCTGTCCAGGAGGTTTGCAAAGATGAAGTTCAGGAAAAACACAAAATTCACTAAGCCAAACAAGAACATGGTGGACAAATCAAAGTTCAAATGTTACAACTGTGGCATTAGTGGACACTTTGCAAGTGAGTGTAGGAAGCCAAATTCTGAGAAAAAGAAATTTGAGCAAGTTGATTACAAAAAGAAGTATTTTGATTTGCTCAAACAAAAGGAAAGAGCATTCCACACTCAAGATGATTGGGCAGCAGATGGGGTAAATGAAGATGATGATGTGGAATATGTCAACCTAGCCCTGATGGCTAATTCTGATGAAAATGAAACTAGTTCATCAAGCAACCAGGTAATTACTACTGATCTCTCTCAGCTTTCTAAACATGAATGCAATGAAGCCATAAATGATATGACCAATGAATTATATCATTGCCTGTTTCCCTTAAATCTCTAGCAAAAGAAAACACTAGGATCAAGGAGAATAACTTGTTTTTAAGTGATAGGAATGCTGTGTTAGAGGATCAGGTAATTGAGCTTGAAAAGATAAAACTTAAATGCCTGACTGTTGAGAGTGAACTAGCAGAAGCTGTTAAGAAAGTGGAAATTCTTTCTAAACAGTTAGAAAGTGAGCAAGAGGTAATCAAGGCCTGGAAAACATCTAGGGATGTCAGTGTTCAGATTGCAAAGGTCCAGGGAATTGAATCATTCTGTGAGGATGCCTGAAAGAAAAACAAAAAGAAGTTAGAATTAATTGATGGATTGTTAACGGATGTGGAATCAACGGATGATGAAAGTTATCCGTTGAAGGAAGAAAAGGAGCATCCGTTGAAGGCTCATCAATTAAAACAGGCAAGTTCTTTTAAAAATAAAAAATATTGATTCAACTCTCAAAAACTTTGTCAAAGAAGGAGCTAGCACATCCAGAGATGTTAGTAAGGTGAATATAGGACATATGACTTTAGATCAGCTAAAAGATCGACTTAAGTTGGTTGAGGATAAGAAGGAAACTAAAAGAAAATCTAAAAGAAATGGGAAGGTAGGGATTAATAAACACAACAATTACACACCTGATAGGTATGCTCCTAGAAAAAGCTGTGTGCATTGTAAAAGTGTTAATCACCTATCTGATAATTGCAAATCTATTAAAAATGCTCCCATGCCTTCAAATTCCTCCATGTTTAACATGTCTATGTCACCTCTGCATGCTATACCTGTTATGTCTCACCAGAATCCCCATGCACATTTTGCAAACATGCCATACATTAACAATCCTTACTTTACTGCATTTAGTATGCCTCAAATGCCATACAATATGCCTATGTGGAATAACATGTTTGCACAACCTATGCCTTATCAAATTCAATCAAATGTGTTAAATGATTCTGTGACTAACCCTACACTTCAACCAACCACATCTGAGACCAAGGTTGACCTAAAGTTACCTAAGTCAAAAGATGCAGGAGGAATGAAGTCTAGGAAAAAGACTAACAAGGTTGGACCCAAGGAAACTTGGGTACCAAAATCAACTTGATTGATTTTGTTGTGTGCAGGGACAAAGAAGGAATTTATGGTACTTGGATAGTGGTTGTTCAAGACACATGACAGGAGATTTCACCCTGCTCACAGAGTTTAAGGAGATAGCTGGCCCTAGCATAACCTTTGGAGATGACAGCAAAGGATTCACTATGGGATATGGCTTGATTTCAAAAGAAAATGTCATCATTGATGAAGTTGCATTGGTTGATGGTCTCAAACACAATTTATTGAGCATCAGTCAACTATGTGACAGAGGGAATACTGTTTCCTTCAATTCTGAAGCCTGTATTGTCACAAGTAAAAAGGACAATAAAGTGGTTCTAACTGGAGTTAGAAAAGGGAATGTGTACTTAGCTGATTTCAACTCTACAGATGCAGAATCCATTACTTGTCTTCTCAGCAAAGCAAGTCCAGTTGAAAGTTGGCTATGGCACAAGAAGCTGTCCCATTTGAATTTCAAGACAATGAATGATCTAGTCAAAAAGGACTTAGTTAGAGGAATGCCTTTAGTGAAATTCACAAGGGATGGACTGTGTGATGCTTGTCAGAAAGGAAAGCAAAAGAAAGTATCATTCAGTAAGAAGCTTGAATCTGCAATTGATGAACCACTGCAACTTCTACACATGGATCTTTTTGGACCAGTCAATGTATTGTCAATTTCAAGGAAAAGATACTGCCTAGTGATTGTAGATGATTTCTCAAAGTTTTCATGGGTTTATTTTCTTGGATCAAAGGATGAAGCTAGTGAAATCATCATCAATCATATCAAGCAAGTCAACAATCATCCTGATTTCAAAGTAAGGAATATTAGGAGTGACAATGGAACTGAGTTCAAGAATTCAACCATGAAGATGTTCTGTGAAGAAAATGGGATCATGCATGAGTTCTCAGCTCCAAGAACACAACAAAATGGTGTGGTGAAAAGGAAGAACAGATCACTAATTGAAGCTGCAAGGACAATGCTTGAGGAGTCAAAACTCCCAACTTATTTTTGGGCTGAGGCTGTTAACTGTGCATGTTACACTCAGAATATTTCTCTAATCAATCAAGCAAAATGCATGACTCCCTATCAATTATTCAAGAGAAGAAAACCAACTTTAAACTTTCTACATGTCTTTGGTTGCAAATGCTACATCTTAAGGAATCAATCTGATCACAAAGGAAAGTTTGATGTAAAGGCTGATGAAGGAATATTTGTTGGTTATTCTGCTGGAAAATCATATAGGGTCTACAATCTAAGAACCAACATTGTCATGGAATCTGTACATGTTGTGTTTGATGATAAAAAGATTGATGGACTAACAGATGAGGGACATCATGAAGGACTCAAATTTGACAATATTGAGATATATTGTGATGATAGTGAAGATGAGAATGATGAAGAAGGCATCTCAAGAAGAAACCAGAGTCTGCCTTTGGATAATGCACACAATGCAGCATTCGTTGAAAGACAAAGTGCATCATCCGTTGAAGTTCATAACGAAGCATCCGTTGATCACATTCTGTCAACGGATAATCAATTCACCTCATCAGTTGATAGAACTCCCAATTCCTTTCAAAGGATTAGCAACTCAGGGGGAGTTTCAATAAATCAACATTCTATCTCACATCATGACAATACTGAGGCAACCTCATCAAGGGCTAATCTACCACCTCAAAGGAAATGGACCAAGAATCACCCTTTTGAACTGATCATTGGTGATGCTACATCAAAAGTACAAACTAGAAGGGCTACTCAAGATGAATGTCTGTATAGTAGCTTTCTATCACAGGAGGAACCTAAGCGAGTGGAAGAAGCTCTTTTGGATCCAGATTGGATTTTAGCAATGCAAGAGGAGCTAAACCAATTTGAGAGGAACAAAGTATGGAAGCTGGTACCCAAGCCAAAGAACAAAAGTTCTATTGACACAAATGGGTATTCAGAAACAAGATGGATGAAAATGGCATTGTCATAAGGAATAAAGCCAGATTGGTTGCTAAAGGCTACTCTCAACAAGAGGGAATAGATTTTGATGAAACATTTGCTCCAGTTGCCAGACTTGAAGCCATCAGAATCTTTCTAGCCTATGCAGCTAATGCCAATTTCAAAGTCTATCAGATGGATGTCAAGAGTGCATTTCTAAATGGGGAATTGGAGGAAGAAGTTTATGTAAGCCAACCTCCAGGTTTTGAAGATCCAAATTTTCCAGACCATGTGTATTATTTGTTGAAAGCACTCTATGGACTAAAGCAAGCACCTAGAGCCTGGTATGAGACTTTGTCAAAGTTCCTTCTAGATAATCACTTCACAAGAGGTACTGTTGACAAAACTCTCTTCTTTAGAAATGTTAATGGCTCTAAGATACTTGTACAAATTTATGTAGATGATATTATATTTGGATCTACAGATGATAAACTTTGTAAAAAGTTTGCTAAATTAATGCAAAGTAAATATGAAATGAGCATAATGGGAGAGCTAACTTACTTTCTTGGCTTACAAGTTAAACAAGTTAGTGGTGGAATTTTCATTAGTCAAACTAAATATATTTATGATCTTTTAAAGAAGTTTGACTTAATGGACTGTTCACCTGTAAAAACTCCCATGGCCACTGCCACTAAGCTTGAATTAAACAAGGCTGAAAAGTCTGTGGATATTACAAGTTATAGAGGCATGGTTTGCTCACTTTTATATTTAACTGCTAGTAGACCTGATATTATGTTTTCTACTTGTCTCTGTGCTAGATTTCAAGCTGACCCTAAAGAATCTCACTTAGTGGCTATTAAAAGAATTTTCAGATATCTCAAGGGGACTCCAAATCTAGGAATTTGGTACCCTAGAGAGTCTGGTTTTGATCTAATTGGCTACTCAGATGCAGATTATGCAGGTTGCAAAATAGACAGGAAAAGCACAACAGGCACTTGTCAATTTCTAGGGAACAAGCTTGTATCATGGTTCAGCAAGAAGCAGAATTATGTTTCCACATCAACAGCTGAAGCTGAGTATATTGCAGCTGGTAGTTGCTGTGCACAAATACTATGGATGAGGAACCAGTTATTTGACTATGGTATAACTGTTGACAAAATTCCAATATTTTATGACAACACAAGTGCCATTGCCATTACTGAAAATCCAGTGCAGCACTCAAGAACCAAGCACATTGATATCAAGTACCACTTCATTAGGGAACATGTGATGAAAGGTACAGTGGAACTTCATTTTGTTCCAAGTGAAAAGCAGATTGCAGACATATTTACCAAGCCACTTGATGAATCAACATTCACAAGATTAGTAAGTGAGTTAGGTATGCTTAACTATTCATAATCTATGTCATCTATGTAATCTGTCTTGTAGCCTGAAATGAATTTGCTGCAAGAACAAAGTTGGCTTTAATCAAGACTTATCCTGTCAACGGATATTCCCTGTCCGTTGAAAGCCAAAATTGTTCTATCAACGGATATTCGTCATCCGTTGAAAGACAAATACATTTCTGGTAATTTTATCCTTCAACGGATAAAATGGTGTTGTTCATCAATGGATAACTATTTACCTTATCCATTGATGTGTCACGTCAGTGAGTCACAGCCGTTGATTCTTCTACTCAACCGTTGATACAGATATACAGTGTTGTATGTATTTGTATTTACGGTAGTTTTCAGAATTTCTACAGTTTTATTTATTCCTGAACGGCTGTCACTTGCTTAAAAGTATCATTTAATTATTTTATTTATGTATTAATTCAAGAAAGTATAAAAGCCCAATTGAATTCTTATTTTCACTTTACGCTTTCTTGCAATTATCATTCTCTTTCTCTCTCAATTCTCAAGTTTTTCTCTGCAACCTCTACTCACAACAATGGCACCAGTAGTCAAAATTATGTCTCAAACAGGATTTGTTTATGAAAAGAATAATTTCATAGTCTTGGTTGAAAAGAATGAAGCCCATTCTGATTATCACAAGATGATGGACTTCATCAAGAACTGCAAACTGAGCTATGCAATGCTGGAAGCCCCAACCATCTACTGTGAAGTGATTGAGGAAATTTGGACAACTGCAGAGTTCAACTCCACATATATGACTATTGCCTTCTCTCTCAAAGGTAAGGACTATTGCATTAATTGTGATGATATACAATCTTGCTTTAAGTTGCCTGAGAATAATGCCATGACACCACATACTGATAAAGATGTCTCTGCAATGCTAGATTCCATAGGCTATGCTTTTGATTCTGCTAGTTTAGGTAGTATTAGAAGGAAAGGCCTTAGGAAAGAATGGAGTTTTCTTGGAGATGCCTTTATTAAGGTTTTCTCTGGGAAGATTAGCAATTTTGATGCTATCACTTCATCTCTTGTTAATATGCTCTATATGCTAGTTTCTGATAGGTACTTTAATTTTAGCAACTGTGTTATGCTAGAATTAGGTTCCAGATTAGGCAACAAAGCTAATAGACCACATAACATCTACTTTGCTAGATTCTTTATGTTATTGGCTAATCATGTTGCTGAAGGTTTGGTTATATCCAATGAGAATAATAAACTCAAATGTTGGGCACAAGAGAAAAGGGTCCTTGCAGACCTTTTGAGAATGAACCTCAACAGCCAGGTGCCATTGGTATACTTGCCAATCATGAATGCACCACAGGTAAGTGAGGTAAATGTTTCTATAACTCCTACTATTTCCAACCCCAATGTTTCTTTGCCTTCTAGTGTGGCTATGGAACCTGTGTCATTGTCCAAACAGGCTCCTACCAAAGCCACCAAATCTAAAGTTTCCAAAGTCAAGTCAAAGAAACCTACCTCTGTTGTTTCTCAAAAGACAACAGTTGTAATAACTACCATAAACCCTGAAGGGAGTGAACAGGGTGTGAGTGGTGAGGGGAGGGGTGAACATCAAAAAGCCCCCCAGGATAAGGTGGGAGAGGTGAGTGGTACCCAAACCAGCCAAGCCACAGTCTCTCAAAAGACTGTGGTGGTTCAAAAGGAGTCCAGCACATCCCTAGTTGCATCCTCCCAAAAGGATGTAACTATTGAAAATAGTCCCCAACCAGGGATACAGCACAAAAGAGGGAGGGACACTGAAGCTACACATTCACCAATTCAAGCCTTTTCAAGGAAGAAGAAGGCCAAAACCCTAGTTTCCACACAAGGGACACACACAGCACAGATACATCCACCAGTATCTGTGCCTTCTCAAATTCAGCTTGATGTGATTCCAGCAAATGTGGAATCACAGCCCCATTCTCTCAATATAGAAACACACCATTCATGAAACTCTCCAACACCCTCTCTGGATGTGGATATGATATTCACATCAATTCCTGATTCTCCCTCATTAAAACTCAGGGAGGAGCCCCACTCAAAACCTGGTGATCATCATCTTTTAGATGATTTGTTGGATCATCAGCCAATTCTTTCAGATGTAGTTGCAGAATCTGTGTCACCACACTTAAAATCAATCCACACAGATTCAACAATTATGTCACTTTCTATCTCTACATCATTTCCTTCTTCAACGGATATCTCTCATCCGTTGACAAGTGGTTGTTCTTCAATGGATAAACTTAACAGCAGTTATCCGTTGATACCATCAGTTTCTACTTCAACGGATACTCCCTATCCGTTGATGGCCTCTACACACTTAACAGAAACAATTCCAACTGTAGAGGACATGGCAACTGTACAATCACTTTTAGGCTTGAGGGAAGGGAGTGATTTTTTGAGTGAGAGGCTGGGTTGCTCCCAGGAAAAAGGAGAGGTTGAGAGTCACCAAATGCATGCTATTTCTTCCAGCATAGCAAAAGTAAGTGAGAGGAGTGCCACCTTAGAAGGTGAAGGTGAGGGTGTGAGGGTGTGTGTGAGCCAGGGGGAGCCCCTGATGCAAGAACGGAGAGAAATTGAGAGAAAGGCAGGTACAGAAGCTATAAGGGTGGATCCAGCCATTACTAGTGAGTTAATGAAAGTGGATGATGCAGATAAGGAAAGACAATTTCAGCAACATTACAAAGCTGTCATTGATAACATTTCCTTGGATGCTGACACTTTTACTCACCCTGTTTCAGCCTTTCAATTTTTGGCTGCTCAGGGCAATGTGGAGGCAGAACAGACACTACACATTGTACACACTTCAGAATCTCTTCTCAGAGACAAAGCTGTTGTCAACAGGCTGCCTTCTCAAGCTGGTGAGCCATCTGAAGAATTTGGAGTAAATTCTAATGATGATGACTCTAATTCTTTGAATGAGAGCATGAACTTAGGGGGAGTAGAAGGCCCAAGTTCTGTTCCTGCTCTTCCTGAATGGGCACTGGCCAAATCACCAACACCAGGAGAATTTGGTGTCACTTTGGTCAGACAAGTCATGACAATTCAGAAGGCCTTTCAGGAGACTCAAGATGCTGGTACCAAGGCAATTCTTCAAGCTCAACTGGAATCTCTGCATCTCTTGCAGTTGCAGCATTACCAGCAAAATCTAAGTGTGGATGAGCTCAAGCTGGACATTGCTGATCTGAAATCCTACAATGCTGAGAAATTGGATTCAATTATACCCTATGGTACTATGCAAGATTTGTTGGGGAGACTGAGGAAAGCATCTGATGCTGACAAGAGGCTGGCCAGATTGGAAGATAGGGTTCAAATCATTGAAGACTCTATGGTCACCATTCTTCAGAATCAACAAACCCAAACAAATCTACTGATGCAGCTGGCAAAAGCACAAGGCTTGACCCCTACCCTTGATGATAACAAAAAGGGGGAGAATAAAGGGGAAGGGGAAGGAGAGCCATCTACAACAA
Organism: Apium graveolens; assembly: GCF_009905375.1. NCBI lineage: Eukaryota > Viridiplantae > Streptophyta > Magnoliopsida > Apiales > Apiaceae > Apium > Apium graveolens. The sequence goes on from NC_133654.1 coordinate 214,924,212, forward strand.
CAACAGTTCAGATTTCTCAAGTGCTAGTTCCTGTCATCACAACTTCTCCACCAATTCAAGTCAAAGGAAAGCTAGATGGAATTGATCTAATCCAGATAGCAGCAGCTGAATTGCAAGTCAAAGAGCAAAGGAAGAAGATTGATGAAAAGATGTAACTAATATTTGGTTCTACAACTTCTCAATCACAATCTGTGAAGCATAGCACAAAAGTGGAATCAATTATTATGGAACTCAAGCCAGTAGGGAGGCATAAGGATGGAGAAACTTCTTTCAAAGATCTGCAACCTATGGTTCTCAAGCCCAACAACAGCTTCAACAAGGACTCTACAAAGAACCCTCTAAGCCTTGCTCAAATGAAAGGAGTGGATTTTCCTCTTCCAAAGCCTGATGAAGACAAGCTTTTGGGTAGAAGTATCATAAAGCTCAAAGAGAACATGGATGAGGCTGTAAGGAGGAACAAGGCTGTTATCTTTAGAGAGGGAAAGAGCATCTATGTGATGCAAGGACATCCCAAATTCTCAATAGCCAAGAGAGAAGAAACCAAGAGGTTGAAGGAAGAAGCCAAACAGCTAAAGGCTAACAAAAGAGCACAAGCAAAGCTTGAAAAACAGCTAAAGTTAAGTCAGGCTGAAGAACAGAAAGAAACTGAAGACAAAGGTGAAGATAGAGCTATGGGGGACATGGTTGGTACTGAGATGGAGGAAAGAAGTAAGGAAGAATGGCAGAAAGGGAATAGAAAGAAGGTCAATGCAAAGAGAAAGATGGTAGATGAGACTGAAGAAAACCAATCAATATCCAAACCACTACCCTCTATTCCTGAACCCATTGTACCTGACCCCTTCATAAACATTCATGGTGAAACAATCATTCCCAAAGAGGAACCAATTAATTGGGACACCATCAAATTGCCCACCTTCCTAACCTCTTTTACACCACCAAAGAAGCAGAAAAGAAGAACTAAATCAACACCCTCTAAAGCCTCAATCAAATTCACACAGAAGCCTAAGCCTAAACCTCAAACCTCTAAAGATGATTATGTTCACATCTGTGACATAAAAGAATTTTCAGACATTGAACTCTATCTGGATGAGCTGGAGGATGTAAGGGGAATAGCTGCCTACAGACAGCTACCAGAAAGACTAGTGTTCAAATACAAAGGAGCTGGGGAAAGAACATGGCCTCTTCACAGAATTCTGAATGAAGGCTACTCTACCTTGATTAGAGTCTACTCAGCCATTCAAAAGGATTCTGGCTTTACCAGGACTGCCAGGACTGAGATTCTCAACAAGATTGCCAACATAAGGAAAACTTGGAGGGAGCCCAATGCCTTGCCTAGAACTTTACTCATTCAAGAGAGAGGTATTACAATTCACAAATCACCTCATTGGTTGATGGAGTTCAGAGACAACAAAGGAGTCAGAAGATTTTTCAAAATTGAAGATCAGCTAAAGATTGCCAGTAATGAAACTCTCAAGGATATGCAATCTAAGTTAGATATCAATGAAGAAGATGAAGCTGAATTCTACAGACAACTTCAACTTCAAATAGAGGAGAATGACAGGAGGCTAGGAAAGAAAACCAGGGATCAAAGGAAAAGAAAGTAATTTGCTCAGGCTAAAGGAGCACCCTTGGAAACAATGTATTTCTTCAATTTCATCTCAGCATATACACTTTTGTAGCACTTTTGAATTTCTGCCTTGTTACAGTTTATATATTTGTTAAGTGTTTTGTTATCATCAAGCTAAACCCAAATTTATGCCTACAGTTCTAGTAGACATAAATAGGGGGAGATTGTTAGGAATATGTGTATTAGTTTGATGATAAGTTAAGCAAAATACTTAAGTAGAAATCTAGTATTTGTAGCCTCAACGGATAAGACCATCTTGGCTATCCGTTGAAGGAGTAGCCTTACTTAGCAATAAGTTTGGTATTGTAGCACATTTCACTCTCTGGTTTCAAGATGTAATTCTTAGATGTTGTTAGGAAATAATCAGTCATGTTGACTACTAATGGATGTACAAATAGGAGGGCTAATTATAAATAATTCATGCCTTGTAATTTTGTATAAGTGAAGAAGTGTCAACGGATATTGAAGACCTGCAACGGATAAGAAACAAAGCTTCAACGGATGTCTCTAATGCTTCAACGGATAATATCCATCAACGGATAAGTGCTTCAACGGATAAAGCTTCAACTGCTAGAGCATCAACGGATAAAGCCATCAACGGATGAAAGCTTCAACGGATGCTCAGTCTCATAGCAGTTGATAGTGACAGTTAACAAAGCTGACAGAGGCACATGGATTGACAGAGATGTGGTAGCCTATTTCAGGAACAGCAGAAAAAGTAGCCGTTTTTAGTCTGGTTCAAAATGGAAAGTCAACAGATAATTCCATATTACACTGGATAAAAATGGAATAGAAACAAGTGGAGAACTATTGTCTTATTGTACTCTATCTTTGTCTTCACTTGTAAACTTGGTGATATATAAACCAAGTAGTAGCTAGTAATTGGATGTGAATTTTCCCTGAGCTGTTTAGAAATATCAAGAGAGAAAATCATCTAGTTTGTACTAGGAAGCAGCTGTGATTTAATTTTGAATCACAGATTTTCTGAAATAATACATCTCTGGTGGAACAACAAATCCACCAGAAAAGTTTTTAAGTTCTTTGTGTTCATTACATTTGTGTTTGAATATATATCTGTCTGCATCAGCTCCAAGCAATTCACACACACTTGATCACTCAAACACTTAGCCTTATAAACTGCTCAAAACTTGAAAAAATTTTGAGATTTACATTCAACCCCCCTTCTGTAAATCTCATTGTTAGTCCACTGGGAATAACAGATATCAGTACTTATATTATTAGGAGATAATCATCAGAAGTTAGATATCAGAACTTAAGTGCTGAAGGACGTTCAGATAAGGACAATAGCTGATTAAAGGAAAGAAGATCGAGGTAAACATAAGAAGAGATATGCATGAAGAAGGAGTTCCGTGAAGAATGGAATACTTGGAAGAAAAGATATCTGATTGATATATTTTAGGAAGCAGAATTATATTTCATATCAATTAGCGATTATCTTGTAACTGTGTAGTATATAAACACAGACATAGGGTTTACACTATAAGTGTTATTATATTCAAGAAGATTATTTATTGTAACCCTAGCAGCTCTCGTGATATTTGTTCATCACTGAGAGGTAACAGTTCCATACTGTAACAGAGTTTATTGTTTCAATAAAGTTTGTTTTCTGTTACTTAAGATATTAAAGTTCGATTTGATTGTATTATACACTGTATTCACCCCCTCTACAGTGTGTGTGACCTAACATATTTCAAATATTTAAATTACCTTAAAATTTTTGTATAGATTTACTTTAATTTGATATTCATGTACATATAACTAAATTCTGTTAAAATAGCAAAAAAAATAAAAAAATTAAGATGCACCAATAAAAAAGTTGTAAACATAAATTTTGCCTTCATATTTTATTTTTACGTGTTAATTGCTTCTGCGGGACTGTGGACCTGTCACTCTAACGATTTAATGGTTCGAAAACAGGCCAAACCCATTTCGGGCAAGAATTACAAAAAATTTAACCCGACCCAGTAAACCCGAAAAAATATAAAAAGGTTAAGGGATTGTTTACTTGTAGAAATTTTTTCCATTTTTTCCATTTTCTATTTTTTTAAAAATTTTCTAAAATTTTCATTTCTAAGAAAACAGTTGAAAACTGAGAGAATGTGTTACAAATGCTAAAATAATATATGATCAGTTTTCAGTTTTCTTAAAAATATTAAATAAATGACGATATAATTTGAGTAAATATATAGAAGAACAACTAGTAAAATAATTTAAACATTTCACAATTTAATTGTATATACATATTTCTTTAACATGTTTAAAATAACTTTTTTAGATAAAATATAATTAAATATCACAAATAAAGTATAAAAAAGTTTCCTGAAATAGGTTGAATAATGAAATTTTCTAATTATTTGACTATATATATATATATATACGATTTTGTAGCTTTTAATAAATAATCTAATTAATAATAATATACAAATTTTTTGATTAATATTTTATGAAATAACTCATAACTAAGTTCTAGTTAGGAGTCCCTTCTTTATTTTTCTAACATATAAGTTATTGGTTATTATATTATCAAGCTCCCTCTTATAATGTAAATATTAATATTAATCAAATTAACAAAATAATTGTTAAATTAAACTATTTTAATTTTTTTATTACAAATATGTATTATACTTTTTAATTTAAAAATATGTATTATAGTGTTGAAAATTTATAAGTTCCATAAATTAAGTTAGTAATATATTGGTTGTTTATTCACTACTTTTTTTTAACCTTCTCAGTAAACATTGTTAATGGGCCATATAAAGTTAAAAATAATAAAAATATAAAATGTTTTTGTATATGAGAGATCCAAGCCGGTTATGTATTAATGTGTTTTTCACTTTTCTAGGTTTAAAAAATATCAAAATGTTATTTTTCACATTTTTCATATTTGTAGTTATAATTTGGAAAACATTAATAGAGTGTTTTTTATTTTTCCAATTTTTTGTTTTAAAAATTTTGTATTTGAACATGTTTTTTGTTTTTTCAATTTTTCTCAGAAAAATTTTCTGTGAAACAGTTAAAGTAAACAGACCAAAATTTCATTTCTGAGTTTCTATTCTGCTGCCCCCGATTACATCCCGGCGCTTCTCTCTCGTTGGCTTCTCACATCAATCATGGTTAATTTTTCAGTTCTATATTATTTGTATCTATATTTATAAATAATTATACGTATATCCAATTGATTAATAATAATTATTATTTGTATTTTCAGACGGAGAAGAACCGCCGTGAAATCTCGAAATACCTCTTCCAAGGTTCATCATTTTCTATGCTTTTATATGTATGTATCTATATATGCGCGTCTCTGTGGGTTTTCTTGTGTGCGTGAATGTGTGTAAATGTGTTTTTGTATGTGTATATATGTGTGCTATATATTGTATATCGGAATTTTGTAGTGTACTCTATATTTACGAAGTGTGTAACGTTAAAACCGTAAATTGGTGATTACAGATTAGAAGTCAAATTTCGTGAAATTTGAACATAGAAATGTCGGGGTGGGGATGGGCATTTATATAGGAATAGAGAGGTAGTGTGGGTTGTATAATTGATGTAATGTTTTGATATTGTGTGATATAAATAACAGAGGGGGTGTGCTGTGCGAAGAAAGACTACGATTTGGCAAAGCACCCTGATATTGATGTGTATTACTACTGGTACCTGACAAATGACGGAATTGAGTTCCTTAGGACTTATCTTAATCTTCCATTATCTGTCATTGTAATCGTTAAAAGTATTGTCTGGCTATTTGTCGTATATATGGCATCCCTGGCTAGATATTTCTGGAATGGCATCCCCACGAGCACCCACCACTACTGGACTAGTGACAAAATATCCTTTTGTTATAATTGATTGAATGATTGCTACTAAACATACATGTATTTTTGTTAACACACGTACTATTTTTGTTAACATACATACAACTTGACTTCAGACCAGTGAACAACGAGGAGCTGCAAATGGAATTTTTATGTCAGCCTTGTCTCTTTTTAAGGCACTTGGTCCAGCTTGTGGGGGATCAGTGTAAGCTTTCTTCCAGGTATACATTGTTTATTAGAATTAGAAGCAGCTATATTGCTGAATTTTAATATTTTTGCTCCGTATTAAGATAGCAAGTCTAGTTCTTCACTCAAAAGGCAAAAATGTAATGCAGGAGATCAAATGTTATTCAACATTCTAAACTCGATTGAACTCATTGGGCTTTGGTATTAGTAACAGTGCAGCTGCTTAAGTCTCAAAAGGTAAGCCAATGTTACCTTTGACTCCAAGAAGCTGGGTTGAAGAAGTTTGTTAAGTGGTTTCTTAATTTCACTTTTAGATCACTTTTGGTTTCTTAAATGTTAAAGTTTGTTAAGTTTGTTAACTCGGTAGCTGATGCTTTGTTGTAACACTCTTATTACTCATTGTACCTCATATTTGTTATTGATGTAGATAGATACGTGCTTCCATCGAAAGATACCTGAAATTCCTTCGTTGTTAGCCCAAAATTTTGATAAAAAGATAACAAAACCAGATGCATATATAATCAAAGCAAACTGAGATATGGTTGTTTATTTTTAAGGTTTTCAGATTTATATTAGTAATCAGTTGCTTAAACTTAGACTAATGCATTGATTAATGAAGAAATTACCTTTGCAAGTGTATTGCAGCAGATCCCCATACAGGAAGGATGCCTTCCTTCAGATTCATTCTGTAATGCATCGAAAACACGAGCTTCTGTCATGTTCTTGTCTTAAGGGCTAATGGTTGCAAATATGAGGTAAGTAAATTGTTGGGACTTCTGATGTCAGTCGATGATTTAACAACAGAGGCCACAGTTTCTTGAGTAGCACCAGCTGATTCTGCGATCTTGATACAGTATGATGCCAATAGTTTTGTAGCTGATGCCACAGACATGCTCATTTTTGTGCCTGATTCATTTGCATTTTTTGTTGCAGCAACATCAGAGTCTCAAAAGGAAATCTCAAAAGTGATCTAAGAAGTTTATTAGATCACTGTTCATTCAGTCACTAATCTTTTATGTGTTGTACAGTATTTTGTAGGGTATGATTTTCTTGAGTTATAAAATGCAGTGTTGGGCTGATAATACAAGGGAGGGCATAGGCTTTGTATGGACCAAGCTTTTTCTTCTATCAGCTTTCTTATGCAGCATGTCAACATGTCATATTAACTCTAACTGCTTTATTAATGTGATTTCTGCAGCGTAACAACCGGTACTTCTTTTTATTTGTTTCTTCTTCCATGCTTCTGTGCATCTACGTGTTTGCCATGTCGGCCTTATATTTCAAGTTTCTGATGGATGATTACAAAGAAACAGTTTGGTATGCTTTGAAGCATTCACCTGCATCTGTTGTACTAATGCTTTATTGCTTTATTGCACTCTGGTTTGTTGGTGGACTTACTGGATTTCATTTGTACCTGATTAGCACAAATCAGGTCATTTGCACTCTGGTTTTTTGGTAGATATTTATATATTTGAAATATATGTAAAACTTTTTCTCTCGGAAAAAATTGTTACATTATAGATTTTGTTTGGCTCAGTTAATTTTTATTAAAATCTAATAAGATTTTAATGTATATTATCAAAATGGTAGAAAGGAGAATGGAGTGTTCACTTTCAAACTGGTGGATTTAAGTTGAATGGACAAGTGAATCTTAATTTATTCATCAACCCATAGGATAGTGCAAATTTCATTCTCTCCTGATTATGTTCCCTCGTATCAAATGAAGCTTAAGATACTCTTGTAGTAAAGACGAAATCAAATATACATCATTTTCTTTTATTGAGAGTATATATCCGGTTGTCATTATGATTCCAACTGAAATAGTTGTTTGAGTTGGACAGTTACTGAGACGCATGCTAATTCATCAATTATCATTGTTTTTTATAATTGTTTTTTATAACTTCTGCATTTGTGTTATTTAATCAATTTTAATTAACATAAACTTTTGCTCATTTTAATATTTTGACTTCATGTAATTTGCAGTCAAAAAAGATAAGGCTGGATATTGTTGAAGAAGTTGAAGAAAAGTTTAACAGGAAGCTCTGACGAAGTTGCCAAGGTTAAGAAAATTCAAGACAACGTGAGCTTGGTCCTGTAGAAATTACTTGAAGCAAACCCCGGGTTAAACATTGACATGGCTCAGATTTGTGGGACAATTTCAGGTGACAGAGCTGATGGTACTTCTCTTACCGGTGGTCGTAACACTTAGACCATTTGTTATCTCTCTTCTACGTTATTTTCAAAGACTTGTATGCTTTTGTGTTATCTTGCACGTTTAGTTCTTAGCAAGAGTACTTGTATTTCTTAAGTTATGTTTTGGTGTGATGGATTGTTATTGTTGGTTGGACAGAATGTAATGGTTGAATGTGTAGTTAAGAATAGTTGGATGAATTGAATTGGTTGTGAATGTTGTTGAATTTATGTGAAATCAAGTATTTGAAAAATATATTTCAATTTTTAACAAATCAGGTGTTGCAATAGCCTATTAGTATGTTGCAATAGGGTGCTAAATTATGCACATAAATTTCTTTTTTGCAACATTAAAGGTGTTGCAATAGGTGTGTTGCCATAGATGATAAAGGGCCCCACATGTGGGGCCCACACATGTGGGCCCCACATGTGGGCCCCACATGTGTGGGACCCAGCCATGTGTCCTGCCACGTGTCCTGCCATGTGTCATGCCCAGGCGGGGCCCACATGTGGGGCCCATTTTTTGTCAGTTAGTATACCTATTGCAACACCATGTATGTGTTGCTATATTCTGAAAATTCTGTTGCAATTGATATCTATAGCAAAATATTTTGCTATGTTGTTATAGATTGACACTGGTGTAAGGTTAGATACCTATAGTGACGACCTTAGACCCAACACCGAAAAAGTGTTGCAATAGACCCATTTTCGCCTATAGCAACATTTTTAGGGGTCTATAGCAACACATTTTTGGTGTTGGTTAAAGCCATCTATGGCGTAGTGCCATGTGACATTCCTAGTATTATATGTAGATGACATATAAAAAATATGGAATGACATATCTTATCTACAGGCTGTTAAGACTTGGTTAAGAAATAATTTCTTGATGAAAAACTTAGGCGATGCTACCTATATATTAGGGATCAATATCTATAGAGATAGATTGAAGAGATTAATCAACATAATCGGAGTACATACATTGATAAAGTATTTTATGATGCAAGAGACAAATAAAGGATATGTTTCGATGTCTCATGATATAGTGATCTCATAGGATAACTGCCCTAAATCATTAGATGATAAAGGCCGTCTTAGAAAAGCTCCATATGCTTCGTCAATTGGATCTATAATGTATGCAATGATATGTACTTGTCCTGATATTTCGTATGCTATGAGCATGACGAACAAATACCAGTTTAATCCAGGTGAGGGTCACTGGATAGTTGTCAAGAATATTTTTAAGTACTTAAAGCGGACTAAAGATTTATTTTTGGTGTAAGGAGAAGATAGGGAACTAGTTGTATAGGGTTACACTGATACTAGTTTCTTAACCTAATTTATGGATAGACAAGGATAATTATGTGTCTATGCATGGTTTGTGTTTTTTTCTAAATATAATTGATGTTACCTTGAATAGTTCATAGCAAGAACATTGACGATTCTTTGGAAACCGAATATATTCATGTTTTCGAAACAGCCAAGGACACTGTTTAGGCATGTCCTTAAGCGATATCACCTTATTAATGAGATTAATGATCAAGGAGATATAATTTTAAAGTGCATAGTAATGATAGTGTTGCAGACCCACTGACTAAGGTTTTGTCGCAACATAAGCACAATGGTCATACTAGTTCCATGAGTATTAGATACATGGGTGATTGGCTCTAGTGCAAGTGGGAGATTGTTAGTGTTTGTGCCCTAGAGACAACACTATGATGTTTTAGTTTAAGACATTAGGATTATTAATGTTTATGTTCTATTGATTATTCCCTTTATATTTTATTAATTCTTAATTTACTGCGATATAAATGTTAGATTAATAAATTTCCTTGGAATATGATATGAAATTCTATATCTCTAAGTACGTGACTTAGAAATGAGATTATGAGAATAGTATCAATATTCCTAAAGGTCCCTGTTAGTCCCTAACAATGCAACAAGAATTACAGAAGGGGGGTTGAATGGAATTCTTGAAACCTTTTCTGTATTATAAAATGTTCTAACTTAAAATATATATATGAGTGTTTTGATTTGCAAAGTGCGGAATAACAAGTTAAAATGAATCAAAACACAAAGTAATAAAAACACAAGTCTTTAAAACTTTCTGGTGGATTTGAATCTATCCACCAGATATATATATATATATATATATATATATATATCGAGAGAACATGTGAAGCTTGAATAGCTCACAGCTGCTTACAAGTATGAACAACTAAACTTACAGAGAAATGCTGAAGGATACAGCTTACAATTGTTTCTCTGAGAAATGTATTGCTTAGTCTTGTTGTTGTTCTACTTGCTACTCTTGGTTTATATATCACCAAGATTACACAGTAATAAGACAAGATAATAAAACAAAGCCTATCAAGTCTAATACTATGTTGCTTCATTACTCTATTCCAACATTTTTGAATATCTTCATAATAGCATGGAAATGACAATGCTTCTTTGTTCTAAAAAACCCAGTTGAATAGGCTGTCACATTCCTTTTGCATACACTTGACGCATGTGACTGTGTTGTCAATGTCAACGGATGTTTGAATTGATCATCCGTCGGGTACATGATCATCATCTGTCGGGTTGCCTTGTTGATCATCCGTCGGTGGCTTTGTTGATCATCTGTCGGGTAGCTATTTGACACTTGACTTCATTTTACTTATGCAGAATTACAAGACATCTTATATATACAATTAATCAACCTATTCTGCATATCTAATTAAAGTCAACATGACTTATATGCTACTACAGAATCTATACAACAGTGTTTGCAGAAATGTGCTACATGCCTTATTGTTACATAAGCTACTCACTCGATGGATGTCAAATCATCATCCGTCAGGACTATATTGAGTCATCCGTCGGGACTATATTTGATCATCCGTCGAGTGCTACATTTTTACTAAGTTAAATCTACTAAGGTGTTTTGTTAATGAAATCATCAAGTTCACAACATATTCCCAACAATCTCCCCAAATTTATGTCTACTAGAATTGTAGTCATAAATTAAGAGAAATTTGATGATAACAAAACACCCTAAAAATACAAATTAAAATGGAAGTAGATAAAACTGTAAAGTGCTGCAACATTTACTGAAAAATTTACAAGACAAAGTGTACAAAGATTTGCTCACAGTCTTTTTCAAGGTGCTCATCTAGCCTGAGCAGATTGATCTATTTCCTTGATGATCTGGATCTCTTTCCAAGCTTTCTGTAATTTTCTTCTATATGATTTTGGAGCTGTCTGTGGAATTCCAGTTCATCAGATTCTGAGAGATTTAGCATTCCTTGCATTTCCAAAAGAGTCTCATTGCTAGAGATGCTCAATTGGTCTTCTAATCTGAAAAATCTTCTAACTCCCTTATCATCCATGAATTCCATCATCCAGTAGGGCCTTAGATGCACTCTACTTCCAGTGTAAGGAATAGTTAGAGTCTTTGGGAGTGCATCCTTGGATCTAGTACTCCTCAGTTCTTCAATCTTCTTTAGAACTAGTTTTTTAGATGTCAGATTGAATCCAAAGTTCTTCTTGAAGGATGAATAAACCTTTATCAACACAGATTGGTTCTCTTGAAGGATCCTGTGAAGTGGCCATTATATCTCTTTTCCTCCCTTGTACTTGAATACCAACCTTTCAGGTAGATTCCTGTAAACATCAATTCCTCTAACTTCTTCCAGTTCATCTAGATAGAGGTTTAGATCAGAAAATTCCTTGATGTCACAGATGTACATAATATCTCCCTTGTTGACTTTGGTTTGAGCTTTGATTAGGGACTTGGATCTGAGAGTTGAGGGCTTTACTGTCTTGACTGCTCTTTTCTTTGTCTTCTTTGGCTTCATGAAATGAGGTAGATTGAGTTCAGGAATTGGTAGACTATCCCAGTCTATTGGCTCATCCTTTGGAATGATAGGTTCACCATGAAAATTCTTGGATGGATCTATCTTGAATTCTTCATGGGCCACAGAGGGCATGGATGTTTGAGTTGTTGCAGATGTAGACTTTTTAGGAAACTGATCTTCCAAATCCTTTTCATCATAGTTCACTTTCCTCTTTGCATGAAGTTTGTATCTAAACCTTTTTCTCTGCTGTGATTCTTCTTGCATTTTCGGCTCCTTAAATTCAGTGGTTTCAGATGATTGTTCAGGAATTTGTTGTGTAGATTTCACAACTTGCAGCTTGGCCAAGATAGCAGCTTACTCCTTCTTTTGTTTGACCTTTTTAGCATCTAGAGCAGCTTGCTTCTTTTCTTGCTTCAATCTTGCCTTTTCTTCTCTTTTTGTTTCAGCAAATTGAGGGGGTCCAGCCACCACACAAATTTCCTTACCATTCCTGAAAACCTTGGCAATTCTTCTTTTCAATGTTGAATCAGCTGGATCCTTGTAGAATGCAATAGATCTTGACAGCAGTTTCTTCTCATCAGGATTTGGTGTCTCATACACTGTGTCCAAAGGGTTCTTTAGTGAGGATTTTGGATAGTTCACCTTTAGCTTCAAAATTAGTTCATCCTTTGGAGATTTGATGCTGGATGGATGGCCTTTTTCCAGATTATTCATGCTCATTTCATTCACAGAGATTTTCCTGACTTGAGAGTGATGAATGACTGATTTTTCTGGCTTCTTTGCTAGACCAAACTTCTTTTGAATATCATCATCAATCTTCTCTCAGTTTATTGCACTAAACTGCTTCTTCTCAGCTGCTCTCAATGTGGCTGCTGTTTCATTAATCAGATCAATGATGTCTTTAGTTGGTGGCTTAGTAAAAGCAATTGTAGGCACAATTACTTTGCTAACTTGAATGTTGAGTTGTTTCTCCCCCTCACTTGAGCACTTCTCCTCCTTTTTGTTATCATCAAGTTGTATGGGAGGGAGTTGAACAGCCACCAACTATTGGAGTAGTGCAGTCTGAGTTTCTTGATTGTTGAGTATCTTGGCCATTGACTTCTCTACAGCAGATAATCTTGAGTCCATGGCCTCAACTTTTCTATTGAGATCAGCTTCCTTCCTTATTTTTTGAACTATTTCAATCATGGTGGTAGCAGGAAGTCTAGCATCCAACCTTTCTATGACATCCTACTTTACTTCAGAAATTTCTTGCTTGATTGTATCCACACTCTGACTATGTTGGAGGGCTTGAGTTTTATGCAGCTGGAGTGCTTCAAAATATGTTGTGAGTAGCTTCTTTGTGCTACCATTAGAAGATGCCTGAATGGCTGCTTGGGTGTCATGAATTAGCTTGAATAGTGTTGATTGGAGATGTGAGTAGGAGCATTCTTTTGTTAGCATCCAGGCAGGAATATCTGCATCTCCCCCTATACTCATGCTATCTTCCTCATCATCCTCACCAGCATCCCCAAAAGAAGTTTCATCCAGTTCAAAATCACTGCCAATGTTAGAAGGCATAGAAGTGATTGCATCCTTTGCTCTTTGTAAAGATTGTGTAGTATGCACCAAGTTCAGCAATCTTTCAGTCTCCTCATTGCCCTGTACAACTAGAGTTTGGTAAGCTGTCACAGGGTGAGTAAATGTCTCAACATCTAGGGAAATAAAATCTATAACAGCTTGATATTCTTGCTGAAATAGTCTTTTCCTTTCTGCATCATTGACAATCATTGACTCACTTGTAATGGTTTCCATCCTTATCACTCTTGTACCTGCATTTCTCTCATGATCTCTATTTTGTTGCATTAAAGTCTCACCTTGGCTCCTCACCCTCACACCCTCACCTTCACCATCTAAGGTGGGACTCCTCACACTCACTTTTGCCAGTCCTGAAGAAATGGACTGCATAGGTTCACTCTTTTCCTCTCCTTTTTCCTGGGAGCAACCCAGACTCTCACTCATTTCACTCCCTTCCCTCAGTTCTAGGAGTGATTGCACTACTACCAAGTCTTCTTCACTTGTAAGAATTGAAGAGATTTGAAGTTGTGTAGAGACAGTCGATGGATAAGGAATATCCATCGGGGTAGTAATTTTGCTAACCGACGGATGACTGCTGTTAGGCACATCCGTCGGGATATAATCACTACTCGACAGATGAACAATATCCATCGAGAGAGTAGAAATAAATGAGTTTGGAGTGGAGACTATTATGGACTCTGTGCAGATTAATGAAAATTTTGGCACAGATGTCTCAACAGTCTCAAAAAGAAATGGCAAGTGAGCCAACAAATCATCTAGAAGATGATGCGCACAGCTCACTTGCTTGGATTTTTGGCTTCTCCATGAGAGTTAAAGATGAAGAATTTGGAAGTGATGTGTTTATCGTATCAACATCCAAAGAGTGTTTGGGAGAATTTGGTATTTCAGATGCTTCTATTATTAGAGATTTTGGCTGTGACTCCACATTTATTGGAGCCACATCAACCTGACTTTGAGAAGGTGCAGTGACTGTGTCTTTAGCACCAGTTTGCACAGTGTGTGAACCCTGTGCATCCCCAAGGGTCTTTGATTTCTTCTTTCTAGTGTAAGTTTGGGGTGAGCTTGTGTCTCTTACCCTTTTGGCCTGTGCTCTTGGCTGAGAGTTATGTTCAATGGTCACATCCTTTTGGGAGGATGCAACTAGTAATGAGCTTATATCCTTATTAAGTACTGTAGTTTGTTGGGAAACTGCAGTGTGGCTAGGCTGGGAAACACTCACCTCTCCAACCTTATCCTTAGGTTTTCTTTGATGTACACCCTGTCCCTCACCTTTCTTACCCACCTTCACACTTCCCTCTTTAGGTTTGGTGGATTTTACAACTGGCATCTTTTGAGAGACACCAGAGGGGGCTTTCTTTGTCTTTGTTTTTGAAATTTTGGATTTGGTAGCTTGGGTAGGCAACTGTTGGGTCAATGACACAGTTGTCATAGCTACACTAGAATGCAAAGAAGTTTGTGAGGTTGGAATAGTAGAGACAGTGGAAATTACCTCACTTACCTGAGGTGCTTCCATTACTGGGAAGTAGAAGAGTGTCACCTCTTTGTGATGGTTTGCCCTGTTTGAATCTGCAATGATTCTCCTTTCTTGAACCCAACAATCTAACTTGTTGGTTGGGTTCTCAAGTACAATATCCTCAGAGAGATGGTTAGCAAGCATCATTAAAAATCTAGCATAATAAACATTCTTGCCCCTCTTATTTAGTTCCCTTAAATTAAACCCCAACTCAAATATGACTAGATCACTAAAGTTGAAAAATTTATCAGTTACTAACATGTAAAGCATGTTAAGCATAGAGATATTAACTGAATCAAAATTGTTAATTTTACCAGAAAATACTTTAGTGACTGCATCACACAGATAATTCCATTCCTTCCTAAGACCCAACCTCCTAATTTCACTTAATTTAGAAGTTGAGTTTGCATAGCCCATGGAATTAAGCATATTAACAATATCAGTGTCTGTGTGTGGAGTAGTGACAGTATTATCATAAAACTTAAAGCATGCTTTAACAATATCACTGTTAACACAGAATTTCTTACCTTTAATAGTGAAAGTGATAGTCTTATCAGTTGAGTTGTATGTTACAGTCGTCCACATTTCTTCAACAACCTCACAGTAAATGGTTGGTGATTTCAACATGGCATAGTTGAGTTTGCAGTTCTTCACAAACCCCAACCTGCATAATCTGCATCTGAATAACTAGTTAAATCAAAACCAGAATCTCTAGGGTACCAAACGCCAAGTTTTGGTGTTCCCTTGAGATATCTGAAAATTCTCTTAATAGCTACTAAGTGAGATTCTCTAGGATCAGCCTGAAATCTAGCACAAAGACATGTAGCAAACATCATATATGGCCTACTAGCTGTTAAGTACAGAAGTGAGCCAACCATGCCCCTATAACTTGAAATATCCACAGATTTTTCAGTAATGTTTAATTCAAGCTTAGTTGCAGTGGCCATGAGAGTTTTTGCAGATGTGCAATCCATTAGATCAAACTTTTTTAAAAGGCCATAAGTGTATTTAGTTTGACTAATGAATATTCCATCACTAACTTGCTTAACTTGTAAACCAAGAAAGTAAGTCAGTTCTCCCATCATGCTCATTTCATACTTACTTTGCATCAATTTGGCAAACTTTTTGTAAAGTTTTTCATATGTAGAACCAAAAATAATGTCATCTACATAAATTTGAACAAGTATGCTAGAGCCATTAACATTTCTAAAGAATAAAGTTCTGTCTACAGTACCTCTAGTGAAGTGATTCTCTAAAAGAAACTTTGATAAAGTGTCATACCAGGCTCTAGGTGCTTGCTTCAATCCATAAAGTGCTTTCAAAAGATAGTATACATGATCAGGTAGATCTGGATCTTCAAAACCAGGAGGTTGACTGATATAGACTTCCTCCTCCAAATCTCCATTTAGAAAGGCACTCTTGACATCCATTTGATAGACTTTGAAATTGGCATGGGCTGCATAGGCTAAGAAAATTCTGATGGCTTCAAGTCTTGCAACAGGAGCAAAGGTTTCATCAAAATCTATTCCTTCTTGTTGACTACTATGTCATTTTCATCCATCTTATTTCTGAATACCCATTTGGTGTCTATTGGATTCTTTCCTTTAGGCTTAGGTACCAGCTCCCAAACTTTGTTCTTTTCAAATTTGTTTAGCTCTTCCTTCATAGCTAAAATCCAATCAGGATCCAACAAAGCTTTTTCCACCTTCTTTGGTTTTTCCTTAGATAGGAAACTGCTATATAGACATTCTTCTTGAGTTGCTCTCCTTGTTTGAACTCTAGAATAAACATCACCAATGAAGAGCTCAAAGGGGTGATCCTTTGTCCATTTCCTTTGTTGAGGTAGATTAGCTCTAGATGAAGAGGCCTCATTGTTTTCTTGATGTGTGATTGAGTTTTAATTAGTAAAAACTCCCCCTGAGTTTGTGAATCTATGATTTGAGAAGGGGAATTTTCTGTAAGTGATATATTCTGACTTTCAGCTCCTTTTGATGACCCGGCGGATGGTGAATTTTGAGTACCGACGGATGAAGCTGGTTGTCTCCCGACGGATAAAGCAGATTATCTCCCGACGGATGAAGCATTTTGCAACTCGACAGATGTTGAATTTTGTGCTTCATTGGTAGTAGATTTTTCTGCATTATCCTTTGAAACTGTTTTTGATCACTTTCATCATCACTGTCATCACTAACCATCTTCACATTGTCAAATTTGAGGCTCTCATGGTAATCTCCATCTTGTAGTCCTTCAATCTTTTTATCATCAAACACAACATGTATTGATTCCACAACAATGTTGGTTCTCATATTGTAGACTCTGTATGCTTTACCAACAACATATCCAATAAAAATTCCTTCATCTGCTTTAGCATCAAACTTCCCATTCTGATCAGTTTGATTTCTCAAGATATAACATTTGCAGCCAAAGACATGAAGAAAATTTAGAGTTGGCTTCTTGTTCTTGAACAATTGGTAGGGAGTCATGCATTTTGCTTGATTAACCAGAGAAATATTCTGAGTGTATCATGCAGTATCTACAGCTTTAACCCAGAAATATGTTGGTAACTTAGATTCTTCAAGCATTATTCTTGCAGCTGAAAACTCATGCAAAATCCCATTTTCTTCACAAAATGCTCTCATGACAGAATTTTTGAACTCAGTTTCATTATCACTCCTGATTCTTCTAACTTTGAAATCAGGATGATTGTTGACTTGCCTTATGTGATTGATAATGATTTCACTAGCCTCATCTTTAGACTTAAGGAAATATGTCCAAGAGAACTTTGAGAAATCATCTACAATCACTAGGCAAAATATTTTCCTTGAGATGGACAACACATTGACTGGTCCAAACAAATCCATGTGTAGCAGTTGCAAAGGTTCTTCAATTGTTGAATCAAGCTTTTTTTTGAATGATGCTTTAATTTGTTTGCCCTTTTGGCAAGCATCACACAGTCCATCCTTAGAAAATTCCACTTGAGGAATACCTCTAACCAGTTCTTTCTTTACCAGCTCATTCATGGTCTTGAAGTTTAGATGGGATAGCTTCTTGTGCCATAGCCAACTTTCATCTTGACTTTCTTTACTGAGAAGGCAAGTGACAGATTCTGCATTTAATGAGTTGAAGTCAGCTAGGTACACATTTCCTTTTCTCACTCCAGTGAGAACCACTTTGTTGCTCCTCTTGTTAGTCACAACACAGGCTTCTGAGTTTAAGGTTACTGAATTTCCTTTATCACAAAGCTGGCTGATACTCAACAGATTATGTTTGAGACCATCCACTAAGGCAACCTCCTCAATGATGACATTATCTTTTAAGATCAAGCCATATCTCACAGTATAACCCTTGTTGTCATCTCCAAAAGTAATACTTGGGCCAGCTCTCTCCTTGAACTCTGTGAGCAGGGTAGAATCACTAGTCATGTGTCTTGAACAACCACTATCCAAGTACCACAGATTCTTCTGTTTCTTAGGTTTGATCTCATTTGACTTGGGGACATTAGATTCATCCTTAGTCATCTGAGTTGGACCTTTGAAATCATTCATTAAAACAGAATTATCATGCACATTTTAATTAACAGGAAATGACATGTTATTAGCAAACATGTTATTCCAGTAGGGCATGCTAAATGGCATTTGAGGCATACTAAATGCAGTATAATAAGGATTAGGTGCAAATGGCATATTAGCAAATTGTGCATTCATATTCTGTGTAGACATATCATTCATAGGTATAGAAGGCATGGCATTCATGTTGGGAAAAGGGGAGGGTATAGACATAGGAGTAGGCATGGCAAGTTTGCAATTAACAGACAAATGATTAGCACTACCACACTTAACACAGATTTTTCTAGGAGCATATTTATCAGGTGTGTAGTTGTTATGTTTGTTAATCCCTATTTTCCCATTTCTATTGTTTTTCCTTTTAGCATCTGTTTTAACCTCAATCTTTTCTAGTCTGTCATTTAATTGCTTGATAGACAGATGACCAACATTCACTTTCTTCTCCTTCTTCACTTGACTAGATTCTCCTGAAATGAAGTTTTTGGAAACTGATCCATATTTTTCATTTAACTTGGCAAGTTTGGCTTTACTCACAGGTTTGCTCACAGGCGACGGATGAGGATTTATGTCACTCGGCGTATAATCCTTCTGGTTATCCGAATGATGGTTCTCATCATCTGTCGAGTCCACATATGTTAGCAATCCTTCAACCAAATTGGATTCCAGCTTCTTGTTATTCTTCTTCCAGGCTGCATCACAAAAGGACTCAATACCTTAAACTTTGGTGATTTGAGCATTTCCATGCCTTAATCACCTCCTGTTCTCGTTCAAGCTGCTTCTTCAAAACTTCTTCTTTCTTCAAGGACTCAGTTAATTCATCCTTAGCAATCTTACACTCAATTCTCAATTTTTCATATTCAATAAACTGAGACTCTAGCACATTATTCCTCTCACTTAAAAATAAATTGTTTTCTTTAATTTTAGCATTTTCCTTAGTGAGGGACTTAAGTGTAACACACAAGTGATATAATTCTGTAGACATGTCATTTATAGCATCATTACACTCAGCTTTAGATAAATGTGCTAGGTTAGTGGTGATTACCTGATTACTTGAAGAACTTGTCTCTGTTTCATCAGACTTGGCCATTAGGGCTAGATTGACATAGCTGACATCCTCATCCTCATCCAGACCATCTGTTGCCCAGTCATTTTCTTGTGTAATGAAAGACCTTTCCTTTTGTTTAAGCAACTCAAAATACTTCTGTTTATAATCCACAAGCTCAAACTTTTTCTTGCTGGAAGCTGACTTTCCACACTCACTGGCAAAGTGCCCTGCCAGGCCACATTTGAAATATTTGAATTTTGATTTATCCGCCATGTTTCTATTTGGCTTAGCTGCTCCAAAGTTCTTCTTGAACTTGAGCTTGGAAAATATTCTAGAAATAAATGCAAGATGTTCATCAATATCATCAATATCATTTTGGCTCAAAGAATCTTCATTTTCTGCTACCAACCCCTTTCCCTTGTTCTCACAGACCTTTGAAGTAGACACAACAGCTTCTATCTTCATCTCCTTCTCTTTCTCTAACTTAGCAACCAGTGCAATGGACCCTCCTTTCTTTCTCCCTTTCTCCATTATTTCATCTTGCTCTATTTCAAGCTCATGAGTCTTTAGAATGCCATACAGTCTCTCTAGTGTAAATTTCTTGTATTCTTGTGAATTTATCAAGGAGACTGTCATTGGTGTAGGGATCTCAGAAATTTGAGGTTAGAATCTTTGGTTTGGTAGACTCTTCGATGCAGCTTTACAGGATTAGTAGCTTTTGAAATCTACTAAAGATATCAGTGAGAGTTTCACCTTCTTCAAAGTGGAAATGCTCATATTGCTGAATTAGTAACTACATATTGTTTTCTCTAACTTGTTCAGTGCCATCACAGATAATCTGAATTATATCTCAAACTTCCTTGGCAGTTTTGCAATTGATGATGTTTTCAAACATGTCACCATCAACTCCATTGAACAGAATATTCATGGCCTTCTTGTCTTTCCTGACTTGTTCAATATCAGGATCTGACCATTCATGCCTTGGCTTGGGAACTGATGGTTCATTTCCAGTTGCAGCTCTCATTGGTACATGAGGACCTCTCTCTATGCAATCCACATAGGCCTCATCTTGAGACAGTAAATGGAGATGCATCTTTACCTTCCAGTGATGGTAATTATCTTTGTCCAGGAAAGGAATCTTGACTTCAACATCCTTTTTGTTCATCTTGCTGTTTGTTGTGATTTTTAACCTCTTTGTTCTTCAAGAGCTTGCTCTGATACCAATTGTTAGTCCCTAACAATGCAACAAGAATTACAGAAGGGGGGTTGAATGAAATTCTTGAAACTTTTTCTGAATTATAAAATTTTCTTAACTCAAAATATATATGTGAGTGTTTTGATTTGCAAAGTGCGGAATAACAACTTAAAATGAATCAAAACATAAAATAATAAAAACACAAGTCTTTAAAACTTTCTGGTGGATTTGAATGTTTCCACTACATATATATATATATATATCGAGAGAAACATGTGAAGCTTGAATAGCTCACAGCTGCTTACAAGTATGAACAACTAAACTTACAGAGAAATGCTGAAGGATACAGCTCACAATTATTTCTCTAAGAAATGTATTGCTTAGTCTTGTTGTTGTTCTACTTTCTACTATTGGTTTATATATCACCAAGATTACACAATAATAAGGCAAGATAATAAAACAAAACCTATCAAGTCTAATACTATGCTGCTTCATTACTCTATTTCGGCATCTTTGAATATCTTCATAATAGCATGGAAATGGCAATGCTTCTTTGTTTTCAAAAACCCAGTTGAATAGGCTGTCACATTCCTTTTGCATACACTCGATGCATGTGACTGTGTTGTCACTGTCAACGGATGTTTGAATTGATCATCCGTCGGGTACATGATCATCATCTGTCGGGTTTCCTTGTTGATCATCCGTCGGTAGCTTTATTGATCATCCGTCGGGTAGCTATTTGACACTTGACTTCATTTCACTTATGCAGAATTACAAGACATATTATATATACAATTAATCAACCTATTCTGCATATCTAATTAAAGTCAACATGACTTCTATGCTACTACATAATCTATACAAAGGTGTTTGCAGAAATGTGCTACATGCCTTATTGTTACATAAGCTACTCACTCGATGGATGTCAAATCATCATCCGTCGGGACTATATTGAGTCATCCGTCGGGACTATATTTGATCATCCATCGAGTGCTACATTTTTTACTAAGTTAAATCTACTAAGGTGTTTTGTTAATGAAATCATCAAGTTCACAACATATTCCCAACAGTCCTTAGTCGAGTATTATTATTAAGGGATAATAATAATGCATTGAGACTGGTAAGTTTGTTGACTGATGATCACATCTCATTGATCATAGGTATAGTGATATTAAAGTCAAAAATACAAGAAGATGTATATGTACATGGTGCTGGACAGACCCAATATGAGATTCTACATGTTTGTTGTGTTATATGTAATTCTCACAGTGATAATGATGTAATGGTCCATAGACTTGAAGTCATTATAATTCTATACGAGAATTAATATACATTGATTCCATTAAAAGTTATCCTTGACCGGGTAATGATAAAAGTGGACATTGGATATATTATGAATCGTATGAGAAATATGGATGATCTAGATGGGATTTAACCCTCCTATTATAGGAGTGATATTGTTGGCCTCTTGTGTGAGCTAGACTATGAAATGCGTGGCCACACTCAAATATTGATTTGATATGGTAGTCTACTTATTGATCAAGGAAACTTGGATTAAACTATGATGAGGATGACACATTACATGCCTCTAGTTTAATCTATAATATTTGGTTAAAGGGATTATATTACATTGTACATTATTCACGAAAGGTTTAATCGGTCACCAATTTAATTATTATTACTTGGGTAACAATGATGTATTACTAGATGCCACTCATTGTTTATAATTTAAATATGAGATATTTAAATTATTGTCAACGTAATAATAACCTATAGGGTCGCACAAAGAAAGCATGAAGGAATATTTAATTTAAATTTGGATTTGAATTAAAAAAGGAAATTTGAATTATTTATTATTAATTAAGTTGGACTTAATTAATGGGATAAATGAATTTCAAAATTGTATATTATTAAATCCGAAATTCAGTTGTTATTTAGTAATTGAGTTAAACTTAATTATTAAATAAGTAGAATTTCAGATTTTAATAAACTCTAACTTGGATTGGGGTTGGGATTATTTTGGGTCTCTTTATATAAACATCTTTAAGGCTAAAATTAGGGTTACGTTTTTATTAGATAAAAACATAAAACCCTAGCAGCTAAAGGTGAGAGTGTGAGAGAGGGGAAAACAGGTTCATTCTTGGTGCTAGTACACGCCTCCTCCGTACCAACTTTCGTATCGATACCTCTACGGCGTAGATCGTTAAGGCAGGATACGTGGTGTTCGATTAAAGCTAGGATCTCCTTTTGACAACCATAATCGTAAAGCTTCTTAAGGTAAACAATCTGATCTACGAATTAAATATCTGTTTTTCGCAGGGATCCTGCGGTGGGTTTTGAAAACTCTGATTTTTCACATTTTAATTACTGTTTCCATTGCGTTTATGTGCTCGAAACCCAACAGTATTAAGGATTGAGATGCGTAATTGAATTGGTTGTGATTGTTGTGATTATGACGTCGATTATATTTCGACGGGTAGGCCGATAAATAGAAGAGACTCTGCCCGATTTTTGGGAAATTTAATCTGAAAATACGAGGACATATTCTGTGATTATCGGAATTACTAGTCGAACGTATATAACTATATAATTATAAGTGTTTTACGAAACGTACTTGCGTGTCTTGATAAAATATTTTGTAATATAACTGACAACCCCATTTTCCCCAAAAAAGATGGGTATATGTATTTTCCGAGAATAAATACCAAACCGAATTTCGAGGGTATGAACCTTAATTGTTATGTATATTGCAATAATGCATATAATTACGATTCGGGTTATGATATCGTTCGGGTAGAATCGATAGCGAGGATATGTCAAGCATAGTTGGCCGTCTAACGTAAGGTATTTCGACTCTATAGGTGCTAGTCAGAAAGCCCGAGAGTTAACATAGGACTAAAGATAGCCTAGTTATCAGTCAGCAAGCTTAGCAACGTTCCAATCGAAGTGCCTGAGTGTTGAAGTCGGATCCAGGGTAGTCTTATAGTAAGGCGATAAAGCTCGAGCGTTCAAGTCGGTCCAAAGGCAAGCAGTAATAGTTGTAAAGCTCTACAAGGCAAGTACCCCTGGCCATTTTATTCTCGTACAGGAACAAAAACGTTTTAAGTTATGTATCCCCTATAGCTATACTTACTTGTTTAAATATATTTTGGGGGAAAGTAACTTCGAAAGGGTACCTATCTCGAATGATAGATTTGTGAACCAATTTTTATGTGTTATGTTAAATGAATGGTTTTAAACTCAGATAGGTACAAGTGATTTGAAAACTAGATAAAATGATCAGATATTGGATACATAGGGGCCAGAGTGGCCTATTGAGATTGCGTAAGAGGCTAACTCGGTTATGCACACTACATAACCGATTAATCCAGCAGGTCATAGACCTAGCTAGTCTCTGAGTTCCGGAACAGGTTTATGGGATGGCAGTTTGAGTCGTCTGGTGTTGATAGCCTGATCAGTTATCTTCACATATACACTACATATATGATTTGGCTTTGTGATTCCCGTAATGGAATAAGTGATTTATATAGTTGAATTATAAATGTAAATAGCATGCTAAAATTGGACTCTGGTATTTATACACAGCACACGACTGATGTATTATTTTACAGAGCATGCTAGTTGTGATATCCAGTTTATATATATTTTACTTGTGAACGAGTTATAATCTATATTCCTATAACTATTTTATCATAAATTATTTTACTTTTTATTCATATAATGGTACTGCTGAGCAATTGATTGCTCACCCTTGCAGAATGTTTTGTAAATGCATTACAGACGCTTAGGAGAACCTTCCGTCGTAGTCAGGGCAGAGTTCCAGTTACTTCCGTTTTAGGCTACTCTAAGGTAGTTGTGTCATACCATATGTGGTCTGTTGAGTTACTGCATTAAGTTAGTTGCGTCAGGATTGTTTGAAACAAGTTGGTTTGTTATAGTTGTGTAACCTAAGTCATACTTAAATCTGGAAAAGATCTTGGTAAAAGGGGTCGTGTTTATGTTGTATTAATATTGAGTTGGATTGCATTATGTTTATTGATATTGTTGTTAGTGACGTCAACTCCTGACCCCGGGGTTGAGGCCGTCACAGTTGGTGTCAAAGCTACAGGTTTAAGTCCCTGATTTAGGTTATGAATAGAGTCAAAAAAGTGTAGAAAAGTTTATATAAATGTGTGAGTCAGCAACTCAGATAGAAGAGCGAGTCTAAGAGTTCAGTCGAGGGTTTCGAAAGAGTAACCCTGGCATATATTGAGATTGGATGGAGCTACCCTAACTTTTAGTGTGTCTCCCTTGTATATTTGTTTTATTGGCGATGCCTGATAGAGGTTTCTAGTTCTTCCTCTCGAGAAAACGAATCTGATCGTGAGAGTTCAATTTCTGAGCGGACCCAGGATATGTCAGCTAAAGAGACACCAATGTTTTTCCAAAATATCGCATCTTCTATGTCAAGTGATGTTACTAGACCGAGTATGCGACCTCGGTGAGTTCCGATGGAATGATAGTAGACAGCGGCTGCTATGACAACCAAGTCTCATAGTATATGTGGATCAGTACTGTTGTTTATATCTTGAATCATTACACGCATTTCTTGAGATGCATTTTATTTCTAGAGTAAATGTTTACTATCCAATAAGTTGCTTGTTTTTCCGTAAGAAAGTCATAACTTGAAGTAATCCAACTCAAGATTGTGTTGATTCATCATTACCTAAATTCTCCTCCCTATCTATTATTTCATATTTAAACATTGTTTCCTTCCTCAGTAATTTGATCGGTGGATTGAGGCAGACAATGCATATGATTTGACTATTTGTCTGTATGACAAAGGGTCTGGTGGGACGCCACCGAATTATGTGTCGTAAACTATGCGGTACTAAGTCTGGCCATCTTAGGTACTTGTATGGTTGCTCTCAGTCATATTTATATATCTTTTTTACCTTTCCTTCCTCTATAATTGATTCCTTGATTTTGAGATTCCATTTAATATTCCATGGCAATGAATCTATCCAGTAATTTCTGTAGTTAGACAGTCCTAGTTATTGAAAGTAAACAAAAGTTGATGGTGAGAAGGAATAAAGGCTCTCTACTAGGTTGCTATTTCAGAATAAAGATAGAAGAAAGGAATCAGGATCTAATGGTGAAGGTTGCATTTTTAGAAAAGTTGACCCAATGGTAGATGAGTCATTTGCAGGTGATAAGAAAATCACTTTGGAGGAATGGTAGGTTAAAACTTGGATTAGTAGGCCCAGTATGGTCCAAAATTCCTTAAGTTTGACTTGGTTTTCTAGATTGCTCTATGTAGTTTGTGGCTAATTTAGTCAGCCAAGTTTTTGTTGTATATTGGATTAGTTAGCTGTTGTATTTGAGTAGTGGTGGGAAGCTGATTAGTTGTTGTTATATTAAGGAGCCATGCTACGGTCTTTAATGTCTTCATATTTCATTTTTCTGCACTGTTGTTGATTCTACTGTGGTCATTGCTGTAAGCGTTGTTATTCTAGATATCTTTTATAAATGGACCCTAATGATAAAGACATTGGTATCTTGTCGGGGCAGCATTTTCTTGATATAGGTGCACGGTTTAAACGGTGATATCTTATATCATACATTCTTGTTATATTTTGAATAAATCCACTTCTATATTTCAGGAAAATGCCACCCAAGAAAGCTACCCAGTCTAAAAGAAATAGTAGTAGTTTTGTTGAAGCTTCAGCTATAAAAGAAATTCTAGATTTGTTGCGCTAGCAGCAACAACAACAGCGACAGTTAATCCAACAGATTTAGCAGCAGCAACAACTACTATTGCAGCAGCAACATCAAGGGGTGAACCATACCGTTATTTTTAAACCCTCCCATAAATTAACCGCCAAAAAAAGGGGAAGTAAGAAACGAAAATTTGGTGTCATAGAAGAAAAACAAAATCAAGGGGGGTCTAGTCAGAAGTTTCAGAAAAAATTTGAGTGGAATAAGAATAAGGGATTTAGAAGACAAAACCTTTCTCAGAACAAGCTTAGTAACACCTCAACCAGTTCTAATCGAGTCAAGTCAGTCAGTCCATCAATAGGGGTGTGTAAGCAATGTGGTAAAAGGTATGGTGGAGTGTGTAAAGCAAATGTTGAATGTTTCAAGTGCGGATGGAAAGGACACTATGCAAGGAAGTGTAGAGTGGAAAATCCAAGAGTCACCTGTTATAATTGTGGCAAGGTAGGACATCTTGCCAAGAATTGTAGGAGTGCTTCCCAAGATAGTATAAGAGGTAGTGCATCAAAACGCCCAGCATCTAGTACACCCAAGGCTGGGACTTTTAATATGACAAAAAGGTCAACTGCTCAAGAGCCTGATGTGGTAGCAGGTACATTCTTTCTTAATTTCATACCTGAATAAAGTATTGATTGACTCTGGAATGTTTAAGTTATTTTTACATTGATAGGATAGATTTAATGTGGGTTATTTTAACGAACCCTTAATTATAGAAGTGGCTAATTAAGATAAAATACCAGTAAATCAATCATGTCCTATATTCCCTATAGAAATCCTAAGACATTCTTATTCGACCTAATTAATACCTTTTGAGTTAGAAGAAATTAATATAATCTTAGAGATAGATTGGTTATTCCGTCATAAGGCAAAGATTAATTTCCAGAAGAAGCAAAATTATGATGTTTACGGAAGCCAATAGTTAGATAAATTTCCAAGGGCGGAAACAAGATAAGAAGTTCTTTTAATCATGCGAGCAAAGGAGTTATTAAGATAAGAATATAAGGCATATCTAGCACATACAGTGGATACTGAGAAGAAAGTACCTAAGTGGGAAGAAGTTTCGGTGGTAAATGAATTTTCAGAAGTCTTTCTAGATGAATTACTAGGACTACCCCTAGACCATGAGATAGAAGTTTCTATTGATTTAGTATCCAGAACCGAACCAGAGTCAAGAGCTTCATATTATATAGCTCCAGTAGGAAAGAAGGGATTAACTCAGCAACTCCAGGAGTTGCTGGACAAGGAAGTGATTAAGCCAAATGTATCCTAGTGGGGTGCACCAGTATTATTTATGGAGAAGAAAGATGAAAGTATGTGATCATGTACTGATTATCGGAAGTTTAAATAAGTTTATAGTTAGGAATAAGTAACCCTACCTAGAATTGATTACTTAAGTGACCCAAGGAAAGGAGCGTGTTGTTTTTCGAAGGTTGACATAAGATCAAGATTGAGGTCTTACCAAAGACTGCGGTTAGAACGAGATATGGACATTACGAGTTCTGGTGATGTTATTTGGATTAGCAAATGTACCAGTCGCCTTTAAAGATTTATTGAACAGAGTGTATATGGAGTACTTGTGTAACTGTGACTGTATTTATTGATAACATCCTCATCTATTTAAGGACTAAGAAAGACTACGCCGAATACCTGGATATTTCCCTACGAAGGTTGGGAAAGCAGAAATTGTATACAAAGTTTGTAAAGTATAAATCCTGGTTGGAATTGATTAAGGATTATGATTGCCCAATTAATTACCACCCAGGCAAAGCCGATATAATGGAAAATGCCTTGAGCAGAAAGGAAGGATTGAATGCGATTAGGAAAGCTGAAGAATCAGCAAGGGAATTGAAGAAGTGAGAAACTGAAGTTAGATGGCCAGGAGGTAATAAGAAGCGATTATATGAGATCATATTTCAGTCATAATTGAAGGAATAAATCAAGAAGTGCCAAGAAGAGGTCATAAATCAAGGATTGAGTAGTTTGACTGGAGAGGAAATTTGTATCCAAAAGAATATCAAATATGTGTTTAAATTTTTCTTCAAAAGAAATATGGATTCCCAGTATGACTGAGCTGAAGAATGAGATTTTGCGAGAAGCCCACTAGGTTTTCTATTCATCTGAGAGGTACCAAGATGTATCAGGATTTGAAGCAGAATTTTTGGTGGCCAGGAATGAAAAAGGAAATAGCAAATTAGGTTAGTAATTGTCACACTTACCAACAGTAAAGGTCGGTTATCAAAGGTTAAGTGGATTGTTACAACCCTTAGAGACTTCACAGGGGAATGGGAAGAGATTGCTATGGGTTTTGTAGTAGGATTACCAAGGACTAAATTGAATCATGATACTATTTGGGTGATTATTAGTAGATTGACGAAGTCTACATATTTCCTCCCTATCAATGAAAGATATTATTTTTATAAGTTAAATAAGATGTATTTGAATGAAACTGTGACCAAGCATGGAGTCCTTGTTTCGATTGTGTCGGATCGAGACCCAAGGTTTAACTCGAGATTTTGAATGAAATTTCAGGATTGGTTGAGCACTAAGTTAAAAATGAGTACCGCTTATCATCCCTAGACAGACGGTCATAATGAAAGGAAGATCCAGATGATAGCTGATATATTGAGAGTATGTGCTTTGGATTTAAAGGGAACTGAGATGATCATTTTCCATTGATTGAGTTTTCCTATAATAATAATTATCATGCTAGTATGAGAATGCCACCCTGAAGCCTTGTATGGATATAAGCGTAGATCCCCATTTTATTGGAATGAAGTGGGGGGGGGAGTTGTTAGGTCTTAAGTTAGTTCAGCAAACCAAGGACGCAGTGATATTGATTCGGAAAAGATTAGAAACAACTCAGGATAGACAGATTAAGAATGTAGACTTGCATCAAGCGAATATGGATATGGAAACAGGATTGTTGGTATTGTTAAAATGTCATATTGGAAAGGATCGGTTAGATTTGGATAGAAAGGCAAACTGAGTCCTAGATATATCGGACCGTTTGAGGTAGTGAGAAGAGTAGGTAAAGTCTCCTATGAGTTAGCGTTGTCGCCGCAACTGCAGCATTTCCATAACGTGTTCCACGTGTCTATGCTGAAGCGTTATATTCCTGATTCGAACTAATTTATTGAATATGAGCCAATCGAGCTTCAGCCAGATTTGCCATACGTGAAGAGGCCAATCCAAGTCCTAGATCATAAAGAGCGAGTTCTTAGGAATAAGTTTATTCCTATAGTTAAAGTACTTTGGAGAACTCCTCGAGTAGAAGAGTCTACTTGGGAATTAGAGTCAGATATGATTGACAAGTATCCTCACTGTTCAATTAGTTCAGATTCTGAGGACAGAATCTTTTTAAGGGGGGGAAGATATAACGACTCTTATATTTTTGTATTATTTAAAAGTGTAATTGTAGAATATTTTAATAAATAAAAAATGTTTATTGGTTTTGTCAGCTGTGTGTTGTCTTGTTAATATTTATGTGTATTTATTGGTGTACAGGGATTATCTATATAATTAACTATTGAGCCGTATTATTTTGTTTTCACTTTTAAAAGTGGTTTAATGAAGATTTATTTTTATAAATATTTGGATTGTCTGTAAAATTGTTTTTATGGTTTTATAATTTTAATAAATACTTTTGCGGTTTTATTAAATTTTGAAATCAATATTTCATTAATTATTTATCTTTAAATGATTTTATAATTACATTTATATGTAAATCCACTAGTTAATTCCATGATGCTTCAAAAATTATGAAATTCATATTTTATTAATTTTCAAATATTTTGAGAATTTTAAAATTATTTTGGGAATTTTTCTGATCAAATTCACCCGCGCGTTGAATCGTTTCATCGTTAAATACGGGTGCAAGTTGTGTTTCAAAAATGGTTTAAAAATTATGAAAAATTTATTATGTTAGTTTTTAGTTGTTCCGAGGGTTTTAACATTTATTTGGTAATTTTTAGAATTTTATTTAGACGCGCGATTATTCATTAAATGGCGAATTTCGAGGCGGAATTACATTACAGGACACATGAACACACAAACACATCACCACAGTCCCTCACCCTCTCTGTACCTCACTCGCCTCTAAGTCCTACCTTTATAAAAATAAATAAATTTAATTCGTAAAGTTACTTTCAAAACAAAAATAATTATTTTTTATTCAAAGGTTGTATCGAGGATTGAGATGCGTAATTGAATTGGTTGTGATTGTTGTGATTATGACATCGATTATGTTTCGACGGGTAGTCCGATAAACAGAAGGGACGCTGCCCGATTTTTGGGAAATTTAATTCGAAAATACGGAGACATATTCAATGATTATCAGGATTACTAGTCGTACGTATATAACTATATAATTATAAATGTTTTACGAAACATACTTGTGTGTCGTGATAAAATATTTTGTAATATAACTGACAACCCCATTTTTCCCAGAAAAGACGGGTAGTCGAGTTATGATATCGTTCGGGTAGAATCAATAGCGAGGATATGTCAAGCATAGCTGGTCGTCTAACGTAAGGTATTTCGATTATGTAGGTGCTAGTTGGAAAGCCCGAGAGTTAACGTCGGACTAAAAATAGCCTAGTTATCAGTCAGCAAGCTTTGAAAGGTTCCAATATAAGGCCATGAGTGTTGAAGTCGGATGCAGGGTAGTCTAATAGTAAGGCGATAAAGCCCGAGCGCCCAAGTCGGTCCAAAGTAAAGCAGTAATAGTTGTAAAGCTCTGCAAGGAAAGTACCCCTGATCATTCTTTTATGGTTCAGTATGAAAGGAATATGTCCTAAGTCCAATCATGTATTAGGATTTAGGAATAACTTTTATGTAATCTGTTTTGATTTCATTGATATTAATAAAGACTTGTTTTGTTTTTATTACGGGCTTTATCTATTTAAGTGTTTAAATAAGATATACCATAGTTTAGAGTAAAGCTTTTTATGGATTATGATGAGATCATAATAGTGAGACCTAAAAAGATGATAACTCTAAACTTAAATAGTTCCTGGTCATAGGATTACTAACTGGTAATTAATAATCCGCAAAGATCGGTACATACTATGCTTGCTTCATTATGAAGGATGTCTGTTCTTATAGACATTTGTGTGGTGACACTATAGCTAGTATGTAGGTGCTTATTATAGAATAAATTCACTGAACATGACTCGCCTAGCTGAACAACTGATGGAGTTCACTCACGTGTCAGCAGTTGTTCGCTTAGTGATAGTTGTACAAGTATCCTTAGACTTGAGGTCATCATAGTCATCTTGTGTACACTGAACTATGCTTTGGTTTAGTCCTTAGTCTCCAGGGACAATTATTAGGGCTCTTCTGGGTATAGGAATTTGTACACGAAGATAGTGTATGATCAATAAAGGATCTACCCCTTCCAGTGAAGGAAGCGAATGTTCAAGGCTGATCCACTTATGCTAGTTTAGGAATCTCTGGCCAGAGTAAATGAAATTAGAAAGGAGTTTCTAATTTGCATAGAACTACGCATAGTAAATGGTAAGCAAAGTGATTGAATTAGATAGGCTTGACACGAGATCCATGCCTTGTATTTAATCGGGACATTGTAGGGTAGAAGGAGTTTATTGTACGGTAACTATTCACTGACAGGTTCTTGGTATTCTAAGCAGTGAATTCATATTATCCGGATAGTCGCGATATGTTGAGAAGCATCACTCACGATGTAGAATAAATGTGATTAATTAATTAATCATATTTAATAAATTAGAGAATTTATATAAATAATGATAAAATAGTTTTATTATTATTTATTTCTACTACCGGCTTAATATTGAACCTACAGGGTCACACCATAAAAAGAGAATGATTTTATGGTGGAGGAATTAATTAATAATGGCTAATAATTATTTATTTGTGAAATAAATAATTAATTGGCAAATTTAATAATTGATTAAATGAGATTTAATTGATTATAAATTAATTAAGAAAAGTTCTTAATATTATTAATTAAGGATTTAATTTTTGGAAATTAAATCAAGAGAGAGAATTATTTCTAAAGTGTTTAGAAAAAGGATTAATAATTAAAAGGTGTTTTTAATTATTAATGAGAATAATAAATGGGATAATAATAATAATATTTAAGGGAAAATTTCAGCTGAAAATTTTGCCTATAAATACACTATTATAGACCCTATTTTATTCTAACCCCAGAAACCCAAAAGTTTTAGAAAACCAAATTCTCTCCACCTCCTCCTCCTCCTAAAAGTCGTTTTCTTGGTGGATACCGGTGGAGTGCTTCACACTTGAGGAGCAACTGCTAAGGATCTCTGATCGTTGTCTCCGGATTATTTTAAAAGGTTAGATTCGATCCCTCGAATTTTTATTCACGATTTATATGCTTTTATTTGGATTTTGTGTGTGTAAAAGTGTTTTTCCACGCCCCGCTGCGATTAAAAATCCAACAGTGGTATCAGAGCATAGGTTGTATGCATATAGATCTGTGGTAAAAATTTCAGAATTTTATGTGCTTGTATGAATTAATTATGATTTTTACAAGTTATATCATGGATTAATTTTGTCTGATGAGAAATCATTTCTCAGAATAATTTTGAATGTTGATCTGGGTTCTACAAGTGTTGTAGATCGTCTGGGTATTTTTTTCATAATTTTAGGATGTATAGATTTTTTATTATGAATTTTTGAAGTTCTAGCAATTAAATTCGTAATTAAATAAATAAATATATGTGTATATAGTATATATATATATATTTGTATTGCTGCATCTGCTGTACTGCATCTGCTGTACTGTTTGTTGAATGCACGCTGATCAAGAAGTCAAAAGAGATGACAGAAACGGCAGGAACCCAGGTACGGCGCGTGCAGCACAAACGCTGGGAAAACGGTGTTGCGCATTCTGGGAATGCGTTACACCCTGTAACGCATTCACGGAATGCGTTACACCTTTTAAATGGCTTAAAAGGCTGTAACGCATCACCGAAATGCATTACAGGGCTTGTAACGCGTTCCTGTAATGCGTTACAGCCCGACTGTTTACATTAAAATTGATTTTCTGGGAGTTTCGTAACTCCGTTTTGGGCGTGCAATATACCGTTGGATTCGTTTTTCCGAGACGGATCTAATGGAGTGATCAATTTTAGTTTATATAAAAGTTTTGAACTGTTTATATTTCCATGAAGTGTTTTAAAGCTGTTTTTGACTGTTTTAGTTGCTTTTAAATGCTTCATGTGATACATAGAGATGTATATTGCTTAGACCAATGTGCTAGATGATGTAACATGCCTACCTTGATGTTGATTCATGTTGATATATGTGATATATGCTTAGTTTATCATGCGATGATAGATTTAGGTGAACTTAAATGAACATAAGGCGTTTGTTAGACAACCTAGTATAATGAAATTGTTTCATAACCTTAAGAATAATATTATGAATACAATCATGAGATTCTTGTGTTTGTGAAACACGTAATTGAATATGAATTTTCGATATGAGAGAAAGGATGATTCTGTCAACAACAGATTTCTATCTGTAAGAAAGGGTTATTAAGTGACGCCTCTTGACAATGCTCCACCCGATCTGGGAATCGTCTGATTATTGATTATTGATTTGAAATATTTAATTTAAAAGGAAGAATCTCTTTATAATATGATTATGATTGTAACGTAATATAATCCCTCTAAAATTAAATAATATCAAGTAGTAATTGGCCAATGATACAACGGGCTTGTGTCGGTCATAGCCTTCCAACATGATAGAAAAGTAGTTCTTATTTTTGAATCATTGTCGGTTCGTGCTACAGCCGAGGGCTTTGATTTCGAAATAAGAAATACTTGTATATTACATAGAGATGTGTACATTGAATAAGAATCTAAAGGTCGGTACGTGCTACAGCCGTGGGACTTTGGGGACTGATTCAGCTGTACGGAATGTTGGGTTAGACTTGACTTAGAATATTGAGTTTGTCGTGCTACAGCCGAGACTCAATTATTCAAGAGGCTAAAGTTTGATTAGGGAATAACATGAGATGTAATTGACAAGAGTTGTCTGCCTATTGAACATTACATGGCGGTTCGTGCTACAGCCGGGGTCGTGTAATGGAATGTAGGATCCCTATTCCCACTAGCATTATGAATGCTTAATTTTTCATGTAGGGGGTTGAATAAATTAGGAAAACTAGTGGGAGCCACTTATGAATAAAGACCCGATTCATATAGTGTTTTGAGATGAAATCGAATATTTGCTAAGTGTTGTTATGTGTTTATCATTTACAGATTTACTTTGTACGTTATGTCTTCTGCACTATCACTCAGGAGCATACTGGATGCTCATAAATTGACTGGTCCTAATTATGCTGACTGGCTTCGAAACTTGAGAATTGTTCTCAGGATTGAGAAGCTGGAATACGTGATTGACTCACCTAAGCCTACTGAACCTGCTAGTGATGCACATAATGATGAACACGTTGTGTATCGTAAGTGGATAGATGATGCGAATGTTGCTCAATGCATCATGCTAGCTTCCATGAACATTGAGCTACAGAAGCAACATGAGCATATGGATGCTCACACTATCCTCATGCATCTACAAGAGTTGTATGATGTGGCAGGGAGGATAGCTCGATATGAGATATCAAAGGAGCTGTTCGGGTGTAGGATGTCTGAGGGATCATCTGTGAATGACCATGTACTTAAGATGATCAATTTGATTGAACGTCTTGGACAACTTGGTTTTGCCATGGATGGGGAGCTGAGCCAAGACTTGGTCTTGCAATCGCTTCCGAGTTCGTTCTCGCAGTTTGTTGTGAACTTTCACATGAATAAGTTGGATGTCAGCCTGCCTGAACTCCACAACATGTTGAAGACTGCGGAATCAAATTTTTCCCCTAAGAAGAGTTCTGTTCTTCTAATTGGTGAAGGTTCCAATCCTAAGAAAAGGAAGAGGAACTCTTCCAAGAAGAAGAAAGTGGGTGAGAAAATGCCGGTTCCACCAAAAGCTGAAGACCCCGAGAGCAAAGTTGTTTGCTTTCACTGTAACAAGGTGGGGCACTGGAAGAGGAACTGCAAGGTTTACCTTGCAGAATTGAAGAAGAAGGGTAGTGAGACTACCGCTTCTGATTCAGGTATGTTCATGATAGAAGTGAATATGTCATTTCTACTTGGGTATTAGATACCGCCTGTGGTTCTCATATCTGCAATTGTTGCAGGGACCAAGGAGAAGTAGGACTCTTGAGAAAGAGGAGGTGATTATACTGATGGGAAATGGAGCAAGAGTTGCTGCTGAAGATGTAGAATCATTTCATTTACATAGGCCTACGGGCAAGACTATTGTTTGAAATAATTGTTATTTTGTTCCCTCGATTGTGAGGAATATTATTCCCAAGTTAGACTTGGCTGGATTTTCATTTATTATTGAGAATAATGAATGATTTATTCTTAGAGATAATATTCTTTATGGACGTGGTGCTTTAAATAATGGTCTGTATGTATGTGACATAATTTATTTCAGATTGAACAAACTAGTAAAAGAAAAGGGATGATGAAAATCTCACTTTATAGTGGCATTGTAGTCTCCATTTAGTAGACATGGAGAGAGGACTGCAAATTTGCTAGGAATGGTACACACAGATGTATGTGCACCAATGTCTAAGCAAGCCATAGGTGGATTTTCATACTTCATTACTCTCATAGATAATAGATCTAGATTCGGATATGTGTTTGATAAAACACAAGTCTGAGGCCTTTGAAAAGTTCAAAGAATATAAGTATGAAGTGGAGAAACAACCAAACATAGTATCATAACTCTTCGATCAGATCGAGGTGGTGAATACTTTGATGGAGTGTTTCTAGATTATCTCAAAGTAAATGGTATAGTCTCCCAGTGGACTCCTACAGATTGGTATCTGAAAAGAGAAATTGAACTCCGTTAGACATAGTTCAGTCCATGATGAGCTATGCAAATCTTCCAGTATTCCTATGGGGTTACGCATTGGAAACCTCAGCATATTTACTGAATAAGGTGCCTTCCAAATCTGTTCCTCAAACTTCGTATGAGATATGGAAAGAAAGGAAACCGAGTCTTAAACACGTTAAGATTTGGGGATATCCAGCTTATGTCAAGTAAGTTGACCCAGATAAGCTGGAATCTCGATCCGTAAAATGTAGTTTTGTGGGATATCCTAAAGAGATTTTAGGGTATCACTTTTACACCGATCATCGGGTGTTTGTCTCCAGACATGCTACCTTCTTGGAAAAGGAGTTTATCCTTGAAGGAAACAATGGGAGCAAAATTGAACTTGATGAAGTTCAAGAAGCACAAACTACTACGGATCAAGTGGAAACACCTGTTCTGACTGAACAACCTTTTGTGGAATAGCCCATTCATAGATCAGGGAGAGTGTCTCGCCAACCTGAGAGGTATTATGGCCTTGTCATTGAGAATGACAATGAGTCGTCGATCATTGATGTTGATGACCCTGTGACCTATAATGAGGCTAGGAGTAGTGTTGACTCAGAGAAATGGCATAGTGCCATGAAATCCAGAATGGAATCTATGTATACGGTATACAAAAGATAGATTATAGCAGATGGCCAGGTGGAGACCTATAAGGCCAGGCTTGTGGCAAAAGAATTCAAACAAAGCCAATGGATTGACTTTGATGAAACCTTTTTCCTGTATCCCTGTTAAAATCAGTTCGGATTTTGCTTGCGATTAATGTGGTTTAAAGCAAGCTTCTCGGAAGATGGAACATCCGTTTTGATGAGACAATCAAAGAGTTTGATTTTATCAAAAACGTGGATGAACCATGCGTCTACAAAAGGGTTAGTGGGAGCGCGGTAACATTTCTTGTATTGTATTGAATTAGAGTTGACACACATAACAACATAGCAGACCCACTCACAAAGCTACTTTTTGAAAGTCACTTTGATCGTTATAAAGATGAGATGGGTATTAGATACCAGAGTGATTGGCTTTAGTACAAGTGGGAGATTGAAAGGAATATGTCCTAAGTCCAATCATGTATTAGGATTTAGGAATAACTTTTATGTAATCTGTTTTGATTTCATTGATATTAATAAAGACTTGTTTTGTTTTTATTACGGGCTTTATCTATTTAAGTGTTTAAATAAGATATACCATAGTTTAGAGTAAAGCTTTTTATGGATTATGATGAGATCATAATAGTGAGACCTAAAAAGATGATAACTCTAAACTTAAATAGTTCCTGGTCATAGGATTACTAACTGGTAATTAATAATCCGCAAAGATCGGTACATACTATGCTTGCTTCATTATGAAGGATGTCTGTTCTCATAGACATTTGTGTGGTGACACTATAGC
This sequence comes from Apium graveolens, assembly GCF_009905375.1. Classification (NCBI taxonomy): domain Eukaryota; kingdom Viridiplantae; phylum Streptophyta; class Magnoliopsida; order Apiales; family Apiaceae; genus Apium; species Apium graveolens. The sequence continues at coordinate 214,961,869 of NC_133654.1, forward strand.
TAGTATGTAGGTGCTTATTATAGAATAAGTTCACTGAACATGACTCGCCTAGCTGAACAACTGATGGAGTTCACTCATGTGTCAGCAGTTGTTCGCTTAGTGATAGTTGTACAAGTATCCTTAGACTTGAGGTCATCATAGTCATCTTGTGTACACTGAACTATGCTTTGGTTTAGTCCTTAGTCTCCAGGGACAATTATTAGGGCTCTTCTGGGTATAGAAATTTGTACACGAAGATAGTGTATGATCAATAAAGGATCTACCCCTTCCAGTAAAGGAAGCGAATGTTCAAGGCTGATCCACTTATGCTAGTTCAGGAATCTCTGGCCAGAGTAAATGAAATTAGAAAGGAGTTTCTAATTTGTATAGAACTACGCATAGTAAATGGTAAGCAAAGTGATTAAATTAGATAGGCTTGACACGAGATCCATGCCTTGTATTTAATCGGGACATTGTAGGGTAGAAGGAGTTTATTGTACGGTAACTATTCACTGACAGGTTCTTGGTATTCTAAGCAGTGAATTCATATTATCCGGATAGTCGCGATATGTTGAGAAGCATCACTCACGATGTAGAATAAATGTGATTAATTAATTAATCATATTTAATAAATTAGAGAATTTATATAAATAATGATAAAATAGTTTTATTATTATTTATTTCTACTACCGGCTTAATATTGAACCTACAGGGTCACACCATAAAAAGAGAATGATTTTATGGTGGAGGAATTAATTAATAATGGCTAATAATTATTTATTTGTGAAATAAATAATTAATTGGCAAATTTAATAATTGATTAAATGAGATTTAATTGATTATAAATTAATTAAGAAAAGTTCTTAATATTATTAATTAAGGATTTAATTTTTGGAAATTAAATCAAGAGAGAGAATTATTTCTAAAGTGTTTAGAAAAAGGATTAATAATTAAAAGGTGTTTTAATTATTAATGAGAATAATAAATGGGATAATAATAATAATAATATTTATGGGAAAATTTCAGCTGAAAATTTTGCCTATAAATACACTATTATAGACCCTATTTTATTCTAACCCCAGAAACCCAAAAGTTTTAGAAAACCAAATTCTCTCCACCTCCTCCACCTCCTAAAAGTCATTTTCTTGGTGGATACCGGTGGAGTGCTTCACACTTGAGGAGCAACTGCTAAGGATCTCTGATCGTTGTCTCCGAATTATTTTAAAAGGTTAGATTCGATCCCTCGAATTTTTATTCACGATTTATATGCTTTTATTTGGATTTTGTGTGTGTAAAAGTGTTTTTCCACGCCCCGCTGCGATTAAAAATCCAACACAGTATATATGAATAAACTGTTGTTTTATTCTCGTACAGGAAAACAAAATTTTTAAGTTATGTATCCCCTGTAGCTATAGTTACTTGTTTAAATCTGTTTTGGGGAAAAGTAACTTCAAAAGGGTACCTATCTCGAATGAAATGATTTGCGAACCAATTTTTATGTGTACATGTTAGATATATGTGATAATGTCATGGCTAATATGATTTATGTTTAGATTTCAGATCTTTACTTAACAGGACAAATCAGTACTTAACCATCATTCAGTACTTATACTGAAAGTCAGGACTTAAGGATATCAGTACTTATATTATCAGGAGATAATCATCAGAAGTTAGATATCAGAACTTAAGTGCTGGAGTATGTTCAGATAAGGACAATAGCTGATTAAAGGAAAGAAGATCGAGATAAACATAAGAAGAGATATGCATGAAGAAGGAGTTTCGTAAAGAATGGAATACTTGGAAGAAAAGATATCTGACTGATATATTTTAGGAAGCAGAATTATATTCCATATCAATTAGCGATTATCTTGTAACTGTGTAGTATATAAACACAGACATAGGGTTTACACTATAAGTGTTATCATATTCGAGAAGATTATTTATTGTAACCCTAGTAGCTCTCGTGATATTTGTTCATCACTGAGAGGTAACAGTTCCATACTGTAACAGAGTTTATTGTTTCAATAAAGTTTGTTTTCTGTTACTTAAGATATTAAGGTTCGATTTGATTGTATTATACACTGTATTCACCCCCTCTACAGTGTGTGTGACCTAACAAGTGGTATCAGAGCCTATCTGTTAACACACATACAGTTAAAGATCCAAAAACAATCATGTCTGACACAGAAACTCCAACTAAGCCTACAAAAACTGAAGAACCTCCAAAGACACAAATCCAAAGTCGGTATGAGACTATCAGAGTTCCCATACTGAGACCATCTGAATATCCCATATGGAAGGTAAGGATGACCATGTTCCTGGAAGCAACAGATCCAGAATACCTTGATAGAATCAAGGAAGGCCCTCACAAACCAACCAAGCTCGCTGTTGCAGTTGCAGGTGAAGCAGCAAAGACCGTACCAAAGGAGAAGAGTGATTATACTGCTGAAGATATAGCATCAATTGCTAAGGATGCTAAGGTACGACACTTACTGCATATTGCCATTGATAATGTAATGTCAAACAGGGTAATCAACTGCAAGACTGCTGTTAGGAATATGTGTATTAGTTTGATGATAAGTTAAGCAAAACACTTAAGTAGAAATCTAGTGTTTGTAGCCTCAACGGATAAGACCATCTTGGCTATCCGTTGAAGGAGTAGCTTTACTTAGCAATAAGTTTAGTATTGTAGCACATTTCACTCTCTGGTTTCATGCTGTAATTCTTAGATGTTGTTAGGAAATTATCAGTCATGTTGACTACTAATGGATGTACAAATAGGAGGGCTAATTGTAAATATTTCATGCCTTGTAATTTTGTATAAGTGAAGAAGTGTCAACGGATATTGAAGACCTTCAACGGATAAGAAACAAAGCTTCAACGGATGTCTCTAATGCTTCAACGGATAATATCCATCAACGGATAAGTGCTTCAACGGATAAAGACTTCAACTGATAATGCATCAACGGATAAAGCTTCAACGGATAAAGCCTCAATGGATATGGCATCAACGGATGAAAGCTTCAACGGATGCTTAGTTCATTAACAGTTGATAGTGACAATTCACAAGCTGACAGAGGCACATGGGTTGACAGAGACATACTGGAATGTGGAAGCCTCTAGGAGGAATCAAGAAAATGCAGCATTTCCATTCTGATGCAAACAAGGAAGTATTCAAAGATTTACAGATTATCCTAGATTGCATTGAATAGAGAAATGAAGAAGAAACATGTGAAGAATCTTTTCAATTGTATTTTACAGTTTGTCTTCACTTGTAAACTTGGTGATATATAAACCAAGTAGCAGCTAGTATTTAGATATGAATTTTCCTGAGCTGTTTAGAAATATCAAAAGAGAAAATCATCTAGTTTGTACTAGGAAGCTGCTGTGATTTAATTCTTTGAATCACAGATTTTCTGAAATAACACATCTCTGGTGGAACAACAAATCCACCAGAAAAGTTTTTAAGTTCTTTGTGCTCATTATATTTGTGTTTGAATATATATATGCCTGCATCAGCTTCAAGCAATTCACACACATTTGATCACTCAAACACTTAGCCTTAGAAACTGCTCAAAACTTGATAAAGTTTTGAGATTTACATTCAACCCCCCTTCTGTAAATCTCATTGTTAGTCCACTGGGAATAACAATTGGTATCAGAGCAAGCTCTTAACATACAAAGAGTTTAAAGATCTATTCTGCTAACATCATGAGTGCACAGAAGAATCCTCCTGCTACCATCATGAGTAAGAAGGATATTGGTGTAAAGATACTAGTCCTGGAAAAAGATAATTATCATCACTGGAAAGTGAAGATGCATTTACATCTTCTTTCTCAAGATGAAAGCTACATCAACTGTATTGAAAATGGTCCTCACATCCCTCACAAAGTAGCCACAGCTGCTACTGCAACAGTTGCTGTTGGACAGTCCATTCCCAAGCCAAAAGCAGAATGGACTATTGAAGACATGGAAGAAATCCGCAAGGATAAGAGAGCCATGAACATTTTGTTTAATGGCTTAGATCAAGATATGTTTGACAATGTCATCAATAGCCAAACTGCAAAGGAAGTTTGCGATACTGTACAAATCATCTGTGAAGGTACTGAGCAGGTCAGAGAGAACAAGATGCAGCTTCTTATTCAACAGTATGAATATTTTCACTTTGAAGAAGGTGAATCATTAAATGATACCTTCAACAGGTTTCAGAAACTGTTGAATGGATTGAAGCTGTATGGTAGAGTGTACCAAGTCAAGGATTCCAACTTAAAATTTCTTAGTTCTCTGCCAAAGGAATGGAAGCCCATGACTGTCTCTTTGAGAAATTCTCAAGATTATAAGAACTTCACACTTGAAAGATTATATGGAATTCTGAAGACTTATGAACTTGAAATGGAGCAGGATGAGCTGTTGGAAAAGGGAAAGAGAAAAGCAGGAACAGTTGCTCTTGTAGCTGACAGTGAGAAGATGGAAGCCAGGACTGAGGAGAAGACAATGCCAAGTCTCAAAATTGGCACAAGCAAATCAGAATCAAGCAAGGGTAAAGAGCTGAATCTGAGGATATTAAAGAACATTTGGCCTTTCTGTCCAGGAGGTTTGCAAAAATGAAGTTCAGGAAAAACACAAAGTTCACTAAGCCAAACAAAAACATGGTGGACAAATCAAAGTTCAAATGTTACAACTGTGGCATTAGTGGACACTTTGCAAGTGAGTGTAGAAAGCCAAATTCTGAGAAAAAGAAATTTGAGCAAGTTGATTACAAAAAGAAGTATTTTGATTTGCTCAAACAAAAGGAAAGAGCTTTTCTCACTCAAGATGATTGGGCAGCAGATGGGGTAAATGAAGATGATGATGTGGAATATGTCAACCTAGCCCTGATGGCTAATTCTGATGAAAATGAAACTAGTTCATCAAGCAACCAGGTAATTACTACTGATCTCTCTCAGCTTTCTAAACATGAATGCAATGAAGCCATAAATGATATGACCAATGAATTATATCATTTACGTGTTTCCCTTAAATCACTAGCAAAAGAAAACACTAGGATCAAGGAGAATAATATGTTTTTAAGTGATAGGAATGCTGTGTCAGAGGATCAGGTAATTGAGCTTGAAAAGATAAAACTTAAATGCTTGACTGTTGAGAGTGAACTAGCAGAAGCTGTTAAGAAAGTAGAAATTCTCTCTACACAGTTAGAAAGTGAGCAAGAGGTAATCAAGGCCTGGAATACATCTAGGGATGTTAGTGTTCAGATTGCAAAGGTTCAGGGAATTGAATCATTCTGTGAGGATGCCTGGAAGAAAAACAAAAAGGAGTTAGAATTAATTGATGGACTGTCAACGGATGTGGAATCAACGGATGACGAAAGTTATCCGTTGAAGGAAGAAAAGGAGCATCCGTTGAAGGCTCATCAATTAAAACAGGCAGGTTCTTTTAAAAATAAAAATCTCAATAAAAAGAATGATTCAACTCTCAAGAACTTTGTCAAAGAAGGAGCTAGCACATCCAGAGATGTCAGTAAGGTGAATATAGGACACATGACTTTAGATCAGCTAAAAGATAGGCTTAAGTTGGTTGAGGATAAGAAGGAAACTAAAAGAAAATCTAAAAGAAATGGGAAGGTAGGGATTAATAAACATAACAATTACACACCTGATAGGTATGCTCCTAGAAAAAGCTGTATGCATTGTAAAAGTGTTAATCACCTATCTGATAATTGCAAATCTGTTAAAAATGCTCCCATGCCTTCAAATCCCTCTATGCCTAACATGTCTATGTCACCTCTACATGCTATGCCTGTTATGTCTCACCAGAATCCCCATTCACATTTTGCAAACATGCCATATATTAACAATCCTTATTTTACTGCATTTAGTATGCCTCAAATGCCATATAATATGCCTATGTGGAATAACATGTTTGCACAACCTATGCCTTATCAAATTCAATCAAATGTGTTAAATGATTCTGTGACTAACCCTACACTTCAACCAACCACATCTGAGACCAAGGTTGACCCAAAGTTACCTAAGTCAAAAGATGCAGGAGGAATGAAGTCTAGGAAAAAGACTAACAAGGCTGGACCCAAGGAAACTTGGGTACCAAAATCAACTTGATTGATTTTGTTGTGTGCAGGGACAAAGAAGGAATCTATGGTACTTGGACAGTGGTTGTTCAAGACACATGACAGGAGATTTCACCCTGCTCACAGAGTTTAAGGAGAGAGCTGGCCCTAGCATAACCTTTGGAGATGACAGCAAAGGATTCACTATGGGATATGGCTTAATTTCGAAAGAAAATGTCATCATTGATGAAGTTGCATTGGTTGATGGTCTCAAACACAATTTATTGAGCATCAGTCAACTATGTGACAGAGGGAATACTGTTTCCTTCAATTCTGAAGCCTGTATTGTCACAAGTAAAAAGGACAATAAAGTGGTTCTAACTGGAGTTAGAAAAGGGAATGTGTACTTAGCTGATTTCAACTCTACAGATGCAGAATCCATTATTTGTCTTCTCAGCAAAGCAAGTCCAGTTGAAAGTTGGCTATAGCACAAGAAGCTGTCCCATTTGAATTTCAAGACAATGAATGATCTAGTCAAAAAGGACTTAGTTAGAGGAATGCCTCTAGTGGAATTCACAAGGGATGGACTGTGTGATGCATGTCAGAAAGGAAAGCAAAAGAAAGTATCATTCAGTAAGAAGCTTGAATCTGCAATTGATGAACCACTACAACTTCTACACATGGATCTTTTTGGACCAGTCAATGTATTGTCAATTTCAAGGAAAAGATACTACCTAGTGATTGTAGATGATTTCTCAAAGTTTTCATGGGTTTATTTTCTTGGATCAAAGGATGAAGCTAGTGAAATCATCATCAATCATATCAAGCAAGTCAACAATCATCCTGATTTTAAAGTAAGGAATATTAGGAGTGACAATGGAACTGAGTTCAAGAATTCAACCATGAAGTTGTTCTGTGAAGAAAGTGGGATCATGCATGAGTTCTCAGCTCCAAGAACTCCACAACAAAATGGTGTGGTGGAAAGGAAAAACAGATCACTAATTGAAGCTGCAAGGACAATGCTTGAAGAGTCAAAACTCCCAACTTATTTTTGGGCTGAGGCTATTAACTGTGCATGTTACACTCAGAATATTTCTCTAATCAATCAGGCAAAATGCATGACTCCCTATCAATTATTCAAGAGAAGAAAACCAACTTTAAACTTTCTACATGTCTTTGGTTGCAAATGCTACATCTTAAGGAATCAATCTGATCACAAAGGGAAGTTTGATGCAAAGGCTGATGAAGGAATATTTGTTGGTTATTCTGCTGGAAAATCATATAGGGTCTACAATCTAAGAACCAACATTGTCATGGAATCTGTACATGTTGTGTTTGATGATAAAAAGATTGATGGACTAACAGATGAGGGACATCATGAAGGACTCAAATTTGACAACATTGAGATATACTGTGATGATAGTGAAGATGAGAATGATGAAGAAGGCATCTCAAGAAGAATTCAGAATCTGCCTTTGGATAATGCACAGAATGTTGCATCCGTTGAAAGTCATAATTCAGCTTCCGTTGAAAGAAGCAATGCAACATCCGTTGAAAGACAAAGTGCATCATCCGTTGAAGTTCAAAATGAAGCATCCGTTGATCACAATCTGTCAACGGATAATCAATTCACTTCATCAGTTGATAGAGCTCCCAATTCCTTTCAAAGGATCAGCAACTCAGGGGGAGTTTCAACAAATCAACATTCTATCTCACATCATGACAATACTGAGGCAACCTCATCTAGGGCTAATCTACCACCTCAAAGGAAATGGACCAAGAATCACCCTTTTGAACTGATCATTGGTGATGCTACATCAAAAGTATAAACTAGAAGGGCTACTCAAGATGAATGTCTGTATAGTAGCTTTCTATCACAGGAGGAACCTAAGAGAGTGGAAGAAGCTCTATTGGATCCAGATTGGATTTTAGCAATGCAAGAGGAGCTAAACCAATTTGAGAGGAACAAAGTATGGAAGCTGGTACCCAAGCCAAAGAACAAGAGTTCTATTGACACAAAATGGGTATTCAGAAACAAGATGGATGAAAATGGCATTGTCATAAGGAATAAAGCCAGATTGGTTGCTAAAGGCTATTCTCAACAAGAGGGAATAGATTTTGATGAAACATTTGCTCCAGTTGCCAGACTTGAAGCCATCAGAATCTTTCTAGCCTATGCAGCTAATGCCAATTTCAAAGTCTATCAAATGGATGTCAAGAGTGCATTTCTAAATGGGGAATTGGAGGAAGAAGTTTATGTAAGCCAACCTCCAGGTTTTGAAGATCCAAATTTTCCAGACTATGTGTATTATCTGATGAAAGCACTCTATGGACTAAAGCAAGCACCTAAAGCCTGGTATGAGACTTTGTCAAAGTTTCTTCTAGATAATCACTTCACAAGAGGTACTGTTGACAAAACTCTCTTCTTTAGAAATGTTAATGGCTCTAAGATACTTGTACAAATTTATGTAGATGATATTATATTTGGATCTACAGATGATAAGCTTTGTAAAAAGTTTGTTAAATTAATGCAAAGTAAATATGAAATGAGCATGATGGGAGAGCTAACTTACTTTCTTGGTTTACAAGTTAAACAAGTTAGTGGTGGAATTTTCATTAGTCAAACTAAATATATTTATGATCTTTTAAAGAAGTTTGACTTAATGGATTGTTCACCTGCGAAAACTCCCATGGCCACTGCCACTAAGCTTGAATTAAACAAGGCTGAAAAGTCTGTGGATATTACAAGTTATAGAGGCATGGTTGGCTCACTTTTATATTTAACTGCTAGTAGACCTGATATAATGTTTTCTACATGTCTCTGTGCTAGATTTCAAGCTGACCCTAAAGAATCTCACTTAGTGGCTATTAAAAGAATTTTCAGATATCTCAAGGGGACTCCAAATCTAGGAATTTGGTACCCTAGAGAGTCTGGTTTTGATCTAATTGGCTACTCAGATGCAGATTATGCAGGTTGCAAAATAGACAGGAAAAGCACAACAGGCACCTGTCAATTTCTAGGGAACAAGCTTGTATCATGGATCAACAAGAAGCAGAATTTTGTGTCCACATCAACAGCTGAAGCTGAGTACATTGCTGCTGGTAGTTGCTGTGCACAGATACTATGGATGAGGAATCAACTATTTGACTATGGTCTGACTGTTGACAAAATTCCAATATTCTGTGACAACACAAGTGCCATTGCCATACTGAAAATCCAGTGCATCACTCAAGAACCAAGCACATTGATATCAAGTACCACTTCATTAGGGAACATATGATGAAAGGTACAGTGGAACTTCATTTTGTTCCAAGTGAAAAGCAGATTGCAGACATATTTACCAAGCCACTTGATGAATCAATATTCACAAGATTAGTAAGTGAGTTAGGTATGCTTAAGTATTCATAATCTATGTCATCTATATAATCTGTCTTGGAGCCTGAAATGAATTTGCTGCAAGAACAAAGCTGGCTTTAATTAAGACTTATCCTATCAACGGATATTCTCTATCCGTTGAAAGCCAAAATTGTTCTATCAACGGATGTTCATTATCCGTTGAAAGACAAATACATTTCTGGTAATTTTATCCTTCAACGGATAAAATGGTGTTGTTCATCAACGGATAACTATTTCCCTTATCCGTTGAAGTGTCACGTCAGTTACTATAAGTGAGTCACAGCCGCTGATTCTTTAACTCAACCATTGATACAGATATACAGTGTTGTATGTATTTGTATTTAAGGTAGTTTTCAGAATTTCTATAGTTTTATTTATTCTTGAACGGCTGTAACTTACTTAAAAGTATCATTTAATCATTTTATTTACGTTTTAATTCAAGAAAGTATAAAAGCCCAATTGAACTCTTATTCTCACTTTACGCTTTCTTGCAATTCTTATTCTCTTTCTCTCTAAATTCTCAAGTTTTTCTCTGCAACCTCTACTCACAACAATGGCACCAGTAGTCAAAATTATGTCTCAAACAGGATTTGTTTATGAAAAGAATAATTTCATAGCCTTGGTTGAAAAGAATGAAGCCCATTCTGATTATCACAAGATGATGGACTTCATCAAGAACTGCAAACTAAGTTATGCAATACTGGAAGCCCCAACCATCTACTGTGAGGTGATTGAGGAGATTTGGACAACTGCAGAGTTCAACTCCACAGATATGACTATTGCCTTCTCTCTCAAAGGTAAGGACTATTGCATTAATTGTGATGATATACAATCTTGCTTTAAGTTGCCTGAGAATAATGCCATGACACCACACACTGATAAAGATGTCTCTGCTATGCTAGATTCCATAGGCTATGCTTTTGATTCTGCTAGTTTAGGTAGTATTAGAAGGAAAGGCCTTAGGAAAGAATGGAGTTTTCTTGGAGATGCCTTTATTAAGGTTTTCTCTGGGAAGATTAGCAATTTTGATGCTATCACTTCGTCTCTTGTTAATATGCTCTATATGCTAGTTTCTGATAGGTACTTTAATTTTAGCAACTGTGTTATGCTAGAATTAGGTTCCAGATTAGGTAACAAAGCTAATAGACCACATAACATCTACTATGCTAGATTCTTTATGTTATTGGATAACCATGTTGCTGAAGGTTTGGTTATATCCAATGAGAATAATAAACTCTAATGCTGGGCACAAGAGAAAAGGGTCCTTGCAGACCTTTTGAGAATGAACCTCAACAGCCAGGTGCCATTGGTATACTTGTCAATCATGAATGCACCACAGGTAAGTGAGGTAAATACTTATATAACTCCTACTATTTCCAACCCCAATGTTTCTTTGCCTTCTAGTGTGGCTATGGAACCTGTGTCTTTGTCCAAACAGGCTCCTACCAAAGCCACCAAATCTAAAGTTTCCAAAGTCAAGTCAAAGAAACCTACCTCTGTTGTTTCTCAAAAGACAACAGTTGTAACAACTACCATAAACCCTGAAGGGAGTGAACAGGGTGTGAGTGGTAAGGGGAGGGGTGAACATCAAAAAGCCCCCCAGGATAAGGTGGGAGAGGTGAGTGGTACCCAAACCAGCCAAGCCACGGTCTCTCAAAAGACTGTGGTAGTTCAAAAGGAGTCCAACACATCCCTAGTTGCATCCTCCCAAAAGGGTGTAACTATTGAAAATAGTCCCCAACCAGGGACACAGAACAAAAGAGGGAGGGACACTGAAGCCACACATTCACCATTTAAAGCCTTTTCAAGGAAGAAGAAGGCCAAGACCCCAGTTTCCACACAAGGGACACACACAGCACAGATACATCCACCTGTATCTGTGCCTTCTCAAATTCAGCTTGATGTGATTCCAGCAAATATGGAATCACAGCCCCATTCTCTCAATATAGAAACACACCATTCATCAAACTCTCCAACACCCTCTCTGGATGTGGATATGATATTCACATCAATTCCTGATTCTCCCTCATTAAAACTCAGGGAGGAGCCCCACTCAAAACCTGGTGATCATCATCTTTTAGATGATTTGTTGGATCATCAGCTAATTATTTCAGATGTAGTTGCAGAATCTGTGTCACCACACTTAAAATCAATCCACACAGATTCAACAATTATGTCACTTTCTATACCTACATCTTTTCCTTCTTCAACGGATATCTCTCATTCGTTGACAAGTGGTTGTTCTTCAACGGATAAGCTTAACAACAGTTATCCGTTGATGCCATCAGTTTCCACTTCAACGGATATTCCCTATCCGTTGATGGTCTCTACACACTTAACAGAATCAATTCCAACTGTAGAGGACATGGCAACTGTACAATCACTTTTAGGTTTGAGGGAAGGGAGTGATCTTTTGAGTGAGAGGCTGGGTTGCTCCCAGGCAAAAGGAGAGGTTGAGAGTCACCATATGCATGCTATTTCTTCCAGCATGGCAAAAGTGAGTGAGAGGAGTGCCACCTTAGAAAGTGAGGGTGAGGGTGTGAGGGTGTGTGTGAGCCAGGGGGAGCCCCTGATGCAAGAACAGAGAGAAATTGAGAGAAAGGCAGGTACAGAAGCTATAAGGGTGGATCCAGCCATTGCTAGTGAGTTAATGAAAGTGGATGATGCAGAAAAGGAAAGATAATTTCAGCAACATTACAAAGCTGTCATTGATAACATTTCCTTGGATGCTGACACTTTTACTCACCCTATTTCAGCCTATCAATTATTGGCTGCACAGGGCAATGTGGAGGCAGAACAGACACTACACATTGTACACACTTCAGAATCTCTTCTCAGAGACAAAGCTGCTGTCAACAGGCTGCCTTCTCAAGCTGGTGAGCCATCTGAAGAATTTGGAGTAAATTCTAATAATGATGACTCTAATTCTTTGAATGAGAGCATGAACTTAGGGGGAGTAGCAGGCCCAAGTTCTGTTCCTGATCTTCCTGAATGGGCATGGGCAAAACCATCAACACCAGGAGAGTTTGGTGTCTCTTTGGTCAGACAAGTCATGACAATTCAGAAGGCCCTTCAGGAGGCTCAAGATGCTGGTACCAAGGCAATTCTTCAAGCTCATCTGGAATCTCTGCATCTCTTGCAGTTGCAGCATTACCAGCAAAATCTAAGTGTGGATGAGCTCAAGCAGGACATTGCTGATCTGAAATCCTACAATGCTGAGAAATTGGATTCAGTTATACCCTATGGTACTATGCAAGATTTGTTGGGGAGACTGAAGAAAGCGTCTGATATTGACAAGAGGCTGGCCATATTGGAAGATAGGGTTCATATCATTGAAGACTTTATGGTCACCATTCTTCAGAATCAACAAACTCAAACAAATCTACTCATGCAGCTGGCAAAAGCACAAGGCTTGACCCCTACCCTTGATGATAACAAAAAGGGGGAGAATAAAGGGGAAGGGGAAGGAGTGCCATCTACAACAGTTCAGATTTCTCAAGTGCTAGTTCCTGTCATCACAACTTCTCCAACTATTCAAGTCAAAGGAAAGCTAGATGGAATTGATCTAATCCAGATAGCAGCAGCTGAATTGCAAGTCAGAGAGCAAAGGAAGAAGATTGATGAAAAGATGCAACTAATATTTGGTTCTACAACTTCTCAATCACAATCTGTGAAGCATACCACAAAAGTGGAATCAATTATTATGGAACTCAAGCCAGTAGGGAGGCATAAGGATGGAGAAACTTCTTCCAAAGATCTGCAACCTATGGTTCTCAAGCCCAACAACAGATCAAATAAGGACTCTACAAAGAATCCTCTAAAAGAGGTGGATTTTCCTCTTCCAAAAGCTGATGAGGACAAGCTTTTAGGTAGAAGTATTGCATATCTCAAAGAGACCATGGATGAGGCTGTAAGGAGAAATATGGCTATTATCTTCAGAGAGGGAAAGAGCATATGTGTGATGCAAGGACATCCCAAATTCTCAATAGCCAAGAGGGAAGAAACCAAAAGGTTGAAGGAAGAAGCCAAACAGCTAAAGGCTGACAAAAGAGCACAAGCAAAGCTTGAAAAACAGCTAAAGTCAAGTCAGGCTGAAGAACGGAAAGAAATTGAAGACAAAGGTGAAGTTGAAGCTATGGGGGACATGGTTGGTACTGAGATGGAGGAAAGAAGTAAGGAAGAATGGTAGAAAGGGAAAAGAAAGAAGGTCAATGTAAAGAGAAAGAAGGTAGATAAGACTGAAGAAACCCAATCAATATCCAAACCACTACCCTCTATTCCTGAACCCATTGTACCTGACCCCTTCATGAACATTCATGGTGAAACAATCATTCCCAAGGAGGAACCAATTGATTGGGACACCATCAAATTGCCCACCTTCCTAACCTCTTATCCACCATCAAAGAAGCAGAAAAGAAGAATCAAATCAACACCTTCTAAAGCCTCAATCAAATTCACACAGAAGCCTAAGCCTAAACCTCAAACCTCTAAAGATTATGTTCACATCTGTGACATAAAAGAATTTTCGGACATTGAACTCTATCTGGATGAGCTGGAGGATGTAAGGGGAATAGCTGCCTACAGACAGCTACCAGAAAGACTAGTGTTCAAATATAAAGGAGCTGGGGAAAGAACATGGCCTCTTCACAGAATTCTGAATGAAGGCTACTCTACCTTGATCAGAGTCTACTCAGCCATACAAAGGGATTCTGGCTTTACCAGGACTGCCAAGACTGAGATTCTCAACAAGATTGCCAACATAAGGAAAACTTGGAGGGAGCCCAATGCTTTGCCTAGAACTTTACTCATTCAAGAAAGAGGAATTACAATTCACAAATCACCTCATTGGTTGATGGAGTTCAGAGACAACAAAGGAGTCGGAAGATTTTTCAGAATTGAAGATCAGCTAAAGATTGCCAGTAATGAAACTCTCAAGGATATGCAATCTAAGTTAGATATCAATGAAGAAGATGAAGCTGAATTCTACAGACAACTTCAACTTCAAATAGAGGAGAATGACAGGAGGCTAGGAAAGAAAACCAGGGATCAAAGGAAAAGAAAGTAATTTGCTCAGGCTAAAGGAGCACCCTTGGAAACAATGTAATTCTTCAATTCCATCTCAGCATATACATTTTTGTAGCACTTTTGAATTTCTGCTTTATTACAGTTTATATATTTGTTAAGTGTTTTGTTATCATCAAGCTAAACCCAAATTTATGCCTACAGTTCTAGTAGACATAAATAGGGGGAGATTGTTAGGAATATGTGTATTAGTTTGATGATAAATTAAGCAAAACACTTAAGTAGAAATCTAGTGTTTGTAGCCTCAACGGATAAGACCATCTTGGCTATCCGTTGAAGGAGTAGCTTTACTTAGCAATAAGTTTAGTATTGTAGCACATTTCACTCTCTAGTTTCATGCTGTAATTCTTAGATGTTGTTAGGAAATTATCAGTCATGTTGACTACTAATGGATGTACAAATAGGAGGGCTAATTGTAAATATTTCATGCCTTGTAATTTTGTATAAGTGAAGAAGTGTCAACGGATATTGAAGACCTTCAACGGATAAGAAACAAAGCTTCAACGGATGTCTCTAATGCTTCAACGGATAATATCCATCAACGGATAAGTGCTTCAACGGATAAAGACTTCAACTGATAATGCATCAACGGATAAAGCTTCAACGGATAAAGCCTCAACGGATAAGGCATCAACGGATGAAAGCTTCAACGGATGCTTAGTTCGTTAACAGTTGATAGTGACAATTCACAAGCTGACAGAGGCACATGGGTTGACAGAGACATACTGGAATGTGGAAGCCTCTAGGAGGAATCAAGAAAATGCAGCATTTCCATTCTGATGCAAACAAGGAAGTATTCAAAGATTTACAGATTATCCTAGATTGCATTGGATAGAGAAATGAAGAAGAAACATGTGAAGAATCTTTTCAATTGTATTTTACAGTTTGTCTTCACTTGTAAACTTGGTGATATATAAACCAAGTAGCAGCTAGTAATTAGATATGAATTTTCCTGAGCTGTTTAGAAATATCAAAAGAGAAAATCATCTAGTTTGTACTAGGAAGCAGCTGTGATTTAATTCTTTGAATCACAGATTTTCTGAAATAACACATCTCTGGTGGAACAACAAATCCACCAGAAAAGTTTTTAAGTTTTTTGTGCTCATTACATTTGTGTTTGAATATATATCTGTCTGCGTCAGCTTCAAGCAATTCGCACACATTTGATCACTCAAACACTTAGCCTTAGAAACTGCTCAAAACTTGAAAAAGTTTTGAGATTTACATTCAACCCCCCTTCTGTAAATCTCATTGTTAGTCCACTGGGAATAACAACTACTAAGGAGATATGGGATGCTCTGGAAACAAGGTGTTAGGGAACTGACACAATTAAGAAGAACAGGAAGACAATACTCACTCAAGAGTATGAACATTTTGACTCAAAGACTAATGAGTCATTGAATGATTTATATGATAGATTTGTCAAACTTTTGAATAATTTGTCATTGGTTGATAAAGAGTATGATCTTGAAGATTCAAACCTTAAATTCCTGTTAGCTCTTCCTGAATGCTGGGATTTGAAGGCAACGACAATAAGAGACAACTACAATCTTGATGAAACAACTCTTGATGAAATCTATGGAATGCTCAAGACTCATGAACTTGAGATGGAACAAAGAAGCAAGAGGAAAGGAGGAAAGTCAAGGACAGTTGCTCTTAAGGCTGAAGAAGAATCCCCCAAAGCAGCTTCCTCAAGGAAAGATAAGAGTAAAGCTCTTTTCATAAAGTCTGATACTGAGTCATCAAGTTCTGAAAGTGATGATGACTCAGATTCTGAAAGCTTGCCTGAGACTGATGCTGATGAGGAGATGATGAAGTTGTGTGCTCTTATGGTGAAAGGAATCACAAAGATTGCATACAGGAAGTTCAGGAAAGGAAAGAAGTTTTCCAGGAAAGGCATAAGTTCTGATAAGAAGAATTTCAGAAGATCTGAAGGTAGAGGAGGAAAGTCTGACAGAGGAGATTATACAAATATTAAATGATATAACTGTGGTGAAAAAGGCCACATATCTCCTGATTGCAAGAAGGCAAAGGGTGACAAAGGCAAGGCTCTTGTCACAAAGCAGAAAAGCTGGACAGACACCTCACACTCTGAAAGTGAGGAGAACTATGCATTGATGGCAAATGCTGATAAAGAAAGTGCTGAGAGCAGTTCTGAAGCTGCTGAAACAAAGGTACCTCAGACTACTTATGCTTTTCATACTGATGATATTAATGAGTTGAGAAGATATCTTAAAACCATGTTTGTTAATTATAGAGATCAAACTTTAACATGTGAAAGATTAACTTCTGAAAATCTTGCTTTTAAGAAAAGAAATGATTTCTTAAAAAAAGATTTAGTCATGTTCCATCAAACTCAGAAGGATAGAGATGATGCTTTTTATGTTAGGGATGAAGTGCTAAAAATGAATGAATCTCTAAAAACTGAGTTAGAAAAGGAAAGAGAGATTATCAGGACTTGGACTAACTCTGGCAAAACAACTCAAAACTTGCTAAGTAGTGGAAACTGGAAAGAGGGCTTAGGTTATGGAGAAGATAAGAATGATAAAGGAACTGAAGAAATTAAGCCTGTTGTTAAGCAAAAGCCAAAGTTAAAACATGTTAAGTTTGTAACTGTAAAGTCTGAAAATGAGAAATCAGAAGTTAAAGAGGAATTAACTTCTAACAAACTAAAACAGGAAAAGACAGCTGAAGTAAACATAGGCTTAATGACAAAGAAGCAGCTTAAGCATAAGCTGAAAGATGTTAAGAATGCAAACAGGGTAAAATCACCTAGGAAAAATAGGAATGGAAAGGAAGGTGTGAATAAAAGTAATGATTATAAACCTGTTCCTGATGCTCCTAGGAAAACATGTCATAACTGTGGAAGTTCTAACCATCTGGCTTCTTTTTACAGGAAGAATAAGAATATTAACTCCTTACCTTCAAAATCAGGAGTTAAGAGTCAGTTGTTAGATACAAACCACAAAATCCTTGTTTTCATTGTGGTAGTTTATGGCATTCCATTTATACTTGTAAGGAATATCATAGTTTGTACTATGATTATTATCAAATAAAACCTTCTTTGAAGAACGTTTCCATTGTTCCTTCTAGTGTAAATTCTGATTCAAAGTATAATAGTGTAAGTTCTGATAAGAAAAATGTTAACATAAACTCTGATGCTAAATCCGCTGCAAATGTTAACAAACTTAATAAGACCAAATGATCCAAGCAAGTCTGGGTCCTTAAAACTAATAATTAGTGGTCTTTGTGATTGTAGGGCAACAGGAAAACATTCTAGTTCTGGACAGTGGATGTTCAGGACATATGACTGGAAATAAGGCCCTGCTATCAGACTTTCTGGAGAAGGCTGGCCCAAGTGTTTCTTATGGAGATGGCAACATTGGAAAAACATTGGAATATGGCAATATCAATCTTGGGAATGTCATAATTAAAGAAGTAGCTCTGGTCTCAGGACTTAAACACAATCTGCTGAGTATAAGTCAAATATGTGACAAAGGTTATCATGTTGATTTCTTTGAAGAACACTGTGAAATTGTGAGTAAATCTAAAGGCAAAGTTATTCTGAAAGGATACAGGCGTGGTAACATTTATGAAGCTAAGCTTTCAACAAGTACTGTTGGTTCTGCAATCTGTCTGATGAGTAGAGCATCAATTGAAGAAAGCTGGAATTGGCACAAGAAACTCTCTCATTTAAATTTCAACAATATAAATGAACTGGTCAAGAAAGATCTTGTGAGAGGACTGCCAAAGTCAGTATTTGCTCCTGATGGCCTTTATGATTCCTGTCAGAAAGCCAAACAAAGAAAATCTTCATTTAAGAGCAAGACTGAATCATCAATTCTTGAGCCTTATCATCTACTACATGTTGATCTATTTGGTCCAGTGAATGTCATGTCTATTGTAAAGAAGAAATATGCGTTGGTCATAGTGGATGAGTTCATCAGATACACATGGGTGTATTTCTTGAACACAAAAAGTGAAACTACATCTATCTTGATTGATCATGTCAAACATCTGGATAAATTGGTCAAAGATTCTGTGAAAATCTTAAGGAGTGATAATGGCACTGAGTTCAAGAATTTGATAATGGAAGAGTTCTGCAAAATCTATGGAATAAAGCAGGAATTTTCTGCTCCTGGAACTCCACGGAAAAATGGAGTTATTGAAAGGAAGAATAGAACTCTCATTGAAGCTGCACGTACAATGCTTGAAGAAGCAAAGCTTCCAACCTATTTCTGGGTTGAAGTTGTGCAGACTGCTTGTTTTACTCAAAATGCAACACTCATTAACAAGCATGGAAAAACACCATATGAGATGGTGAAGAAAAAGAAGCCAAATCTGAAATACTTTCATGTATTTGGATGCAAGTGTTTTGTTCTCAAGACTCATCCTGAACAGCTATCCAAGTTCGATCTAAAAGCTGATGAAGGAATCTTTGTTGGATATCCACTTTCCACAAAAGCATTCAGAGTCTATAATTTGAGAACAAAAGTGGTCATGGAATCTATCAATGTCTCTTTTGATGACAAGAAGATTACTGGTCTTGAAGATTTTATTGACCATGATCAGCTGAGATTTGAAAATGAAGACTCAAATTCTGATACTTAAAATCCTGACAGTCTAAGTCCTGATACTGTAAACTCTGATGGATTAAACTCTGATGTTATTGAAACTGTGGTGACTACGTCAAAGGAAGATGCACCTATGCAGGGGGAGCATACTCAAGATCTTACCACATCTCAAGAAACATCAGAACATACATCTGGCTCTTCAAGTTCTGATTCGTCAAGTTCTGATAAGCCAAGTTATGCTAGTTCTGAAAATCTAAATTCTGAAGAATCCAACTTAGAGAGCATAGTTTCAGGGGGAGCATCAGAAAATGAAAATGAAGACAGCATGGATCATGGGAGAGCATCCAGTTCTAGAGAAAACCTTCCATCTGCAAGGAAGTGGACAAAATCACATACACCTGATTTGATAATTGGAAATCCTGATGCAGGTGTCAGAACTAGAACAGGTACTTCAAATAAATGTCTTTACAATTCTTTTCTCTCTCAGACTGAGCCAAAGAAAGTGGAAGAAGCTCTTCAAGATGCTGATTGGGTGCAAGCAATGCAGGAAGAGTTGAATGAATTTGAAAGAAACAAAGTCTGGACCCTAGTGCCAAGACCAAAGAATATATCTGTTGTTGGTACAAAGTGGGTATTCAGAAACAAAACTGACAGTGATGGCATAATTACAAGGAATAAGGCAAGGCTGGTTGCAAAAGGATATTCTCAACAGGAGGGAATTGATTATGATGAAACATTTGCACCAGTTGCTAGGTTAGAAGCCATAAGGATATTTTTGGCTTATGCTGCTCACAAAAAGTTTACTGTCTTTCAAATGGATGTGAAAAGTGCTTTTCTCAATGGAGAATTGGAGGAGGAAGTATATGTTGAACAACCTCCAGGCTTTGTAGATTCCAAACATCCAGATTATGTCTACAGGCTTGATAAAGCACTTTATGGACTTAAGCAAGCTCCTAGAGCATGGTATGAGACTTTAGCTCAGTTTCTTCTGGAAAGTGAATTCAACAGAGGAAAAATACACAAAATACTGTTCTACATCAACCATGGAAAGGACTTACTTCTGGTCCAGATTTATGTTGATGATATCATTTTTGGGTCTATAAATGACAGACTTTGCAAGAAGTTTGCCAAACTGATGCAGTCAAAATATCAGATGAGTATGATGGGGGAACTTAGCTATTTTCTGGGTCTTCAAGTCAAGCAGAATGAAGAAGGCACTTTTATTTATCAAACTAAGTACACCAGAAACTTGCTGAAGAAATTTGGAATGCAAGATTGTTCAAGTGCATCCACTCCCATGGCCACTGCAACAAAACTAGATAAGGATACTGGTAAATCAATAGATATTACTGATTACAGAGGTATGATTGGCTCTCTACTTTATCTAACTGCTAGTAGACCTGATATCATGTATGTTACCTGTCTTTGTGCAAGATTCCAAGCAGATCCAAGAGAACCTCACTTAACAGCTGTGAAAAGAATTTTAAGTATCTTAAAGGAACAGCTGATATGGGATTGTGGTATCCTAGAGAATCAGATTTTAAACTAATAGGTTACTCAGATGCAGATTTTGCAGGTTGCAAAATTGACAGGAAAAGCACAAGTGGAAGCTGCCAATTCCTTGGAGGCAGATTGGTTTCTTGGTTCAGCAAGAAACAAAAGTCAATTTCCACATCAACTGCAGAAGTAGAGTATATTGCTGCAGGAAGCTGTTGTGCACAGATTCTTTGGATGAAGAATCAGTTACTGGATTATGGGTTAACATATTTCAAAATCCCTATTTACTGTGATAATCAAAGTGCTATTGCTATAACAGGTAATCCAGTTTAACACTTTATGACAAAGCACATCAACATCAGGTACCACTTCATAAGGGAACATGTGGATGAAGGTACAGTGGAATTGCACTTTGTTCCAACAGATCAACAACTAGCAGATATCTTCACAAAACCACTGTGTGAAGCCACTTTTACAAGATTGGTAAATGAACTTGGAATGATTTCAGGTTCTTTCTCTAAATCTGCTTAGTCTTGTTCTGTGTTATCAGACTTTATGATCAGTATTTACAGAATTTAATCTCTTTGTGTATTCTGTGATTAATTGATAAATATGTTTAAGTACTGACTGTTGTCTGATATATGTTTCTAAACTCTGATAAGTGATATGTCTGTCTAAGTAACCATTCAATCCTATGAGGATAATTGTGTTAGATACTGACCTAGTAGTCTTCAATAAACAAATGATCCCATGTAAGAAGTAATTATTTCTGTGGAAATCTTATGACACAAGCAAATTCTGATAATTGAGCTTAGTTGAGTTTACTCTGTGTATCTTATTACTAAGTCACAAATTAGAATAATGCTACTCATCTGTTAAGTTCTAATACTAGTAAAACTGCTGAATGTACTAAGTGCTGATAAACCTCACTTATCAAAAGAAAAAAAAACAAAAGGATTAAAGAATAAAATCAGGTACTCCTTTGAGATCTAGAGTAAAAATGTGGAAGGGACGACCCAAGTGCATTGCTGGTATTAAGTAAATATTCATTAGAAAAGCAAAATATTTTCTTGGTGACTTTTCACACTCTATGATTACTGGAGAAATACTCTGATAATAGCATAAATTCTGATAAGCAGTCGTGACTCACTTACACTGAGGAGCCATTGTAAAATAGAATTTAAAAAGATGCATAAAATTAGCACAAATCAGTTGAGGTGGACTCAAGTATGAACTCATTCATTAGTAGGTTTCAGGATAATGACAGCTCTTTAGCAAAATTTTAGTTATGCCTTATTTCTAAGATGTACTGAAGTGAATCAGACTTTACTCTTTGTCTGATATTTAGCTTGATGCACACACTAATCACTCCATCTGAATTATGAAAATTACTGTGGTGGTCTATGTTGTTTTAGATAAACAGTCATTGTGTCACCTTGTACTAATTCTGAGGACAAGTTCTGGTTGTGGTATTAAGTTCTGAAGAGTATAACTCAGAACTTGTATGAGGATTTACTCAGATAAGCATTCCTTTTTCGAGTTAAGAAATTATGTTCTGATGACTGTTAAATTCTGATATAAGTCTAAGTTCTGATATTACAGTCTAAATTCTTTACTTGACTTATCTGTGGATAAAATTTGATAATAGTCTCGGTTCAAACTAGAATATGTTGAAGTGGAAGATTAATAGTCACTATGGTTAGGGTTAATGGTATTCGTACTTGAACAGTTTACTTTTACTTGTTTCTTGTGCACATTAAATCATGTTTTCTCTTTCCAATGAATGTTATTCTTTTTCCAAGTCTAGGGAGACGAAGTAGAATTAATTCTACCTGTCAGCATCAAATTCCTTTGCGTCTTCTGGCATTCACTTGCCTATATAAGCAACCACTTCACATCAGCTTTCCCATCAAATTCTTTCTCACAAACTTACCTTCATACTTTTTCTTTCAAACACACAATGGTCAGATACAACATGTTTTTGAATTACCAAACATTTAATATGGAGCTAAGCTGTGCTGATTGGCAGCAGGAATGGCATGTCACGGCCATTCCTGAGGAGATATGGGACTCTGTCCCACAGGAGGTACTGACCCACCTCCTATTTTTCTATATGGATTACCATCGCCATCTGGAGTGATTGGAGGAGGAAAGGCTGGAAGCTCTCCGCCAGCAAGAGCGAATCATCCGACTCGCCATTCTGTTTGTCGAGAGTAGGAAGAAGAAATGATTTATTTTCTTCTTCCTATTTTTCTTCATCATCAGCCTTGCCCTGCTTCTTGAGCTAGGACAAAGGCTGTTGACGTTAGGTTTAGTAGCTTAGGGAAATCTTGTACAAGTGCTGATGTAATTTCAATTTCATGAATGTTTTCACTTGATATATTAATGAAATTTGTTTTTGTTTCAAGATTTTGTCTCTGAGATACTTTGTAATGCATTGATAAATCCTGATAGATATTCATATTCTGATGACCATATAAATTCTGTTTTACTTTAAGTTCTGATTTTCCTTTATCAGTACTTACTCATATAATTTATCTTGGTCATTTTCACTTGATTTCTTTTCAGAATATTAATGTTGCAGTGAAAATTAATTAAATAAGTGGGAACGGTTTCAATTTTGAATTATAACTGTTTCACCTTGATTAATGGAATATCTGGGTAAATGAAACGGTTTTTCCTTGAAAACAGGCAAGTGGGTAAGTAATGATTACTGTTTTCTCGAGCCCAGTAACTATCCGTTATTACTGCATGTCTGACAGGTGTCCCAACGGTTACTTTTTGTGTATAAGTAATAGAGAGAAAAGATTGTCAAATCTTTTATTTACTTTTCTCTTTTATCTCTCTCTCTCTCTTTACTTTCATCCTTTCTCATCTACTGACAATTTTTCATATAGATATTTTTTCAAACACAATACAGGCAACCGTATTTCTCTCAAATTTTAATGGCACCCAAGGACATAATCTTCCATGGAGCAAAGTTTGTTCCTAATAACTTCTCTGCTATACTCAACACGTCAGAGGCACCCTCTGAACTTCATTTCATTCAGGACTTTCTCACTAATTCTGATATTGGGTACGCTTTAACTGAGCCTGAATCAGTCTCTGGAGTTCAAGTACCGGAGTTCTGGAGGAGTGGAGTATATGATGATGGTGGTGCTCAAGGGTCCCCGAGTATTATCTTTTCATCAGGGGAAAATGAGTATGTTGTGACTTTGTCTACGGTTCGACAAGCACTGCAGATACCTGAGAACTGTGTTTATTCTACGGTTGACGAACCAGTTCTTCAGAACATGATGGCCAGTCTAGGATATGAGGGAACATTGGCAAAACTTGGAAAGTTGAAGAGATCTTTCATGAGGAGGGAATGGAGTTTCTTCTTTGACTGCATTACCAAGGCTTTCGCCAATAAATGCTCAAATTTCGATGCAATTCCCATATTCAGCCAACAAATCGGGTATGCTCTTACAAATAAAACTGATTTTGATTATGCAAGTGTTTTTTTAGGTTTTATTGGGGATAGGATGACAGAAGATCGAAATACTGTATATTTTGCCAGATTTTGTCAGCTTATTTATAAGTTCTGTTGTAATCAGCCCCAAAATTTTGGTGATTTAAATACATCCTTCAGAATTGCTAAAAGAGCTTTCACTGACTTATTATCTACTGATAATAAGAAGGTTGTGTTAAGACCCCTCTTAATACCTTTATCTGTCAAACAAGCCTTAATCACCTATGACCCTGTTAAGTACACTGCACTTTTTCCTGATGTTCAACCATCAGAACCTCATTCCTCAACACCTACTGTGAAGCCTTCATCTTCTAAATCTAAGAAGACAAAGACTGTTCCTAAAACTCTTCAGAAGAAAAGGAAGATTGCCTTGAGAGATGAATCTGATACTGAGGACCAGGTTCCTTCTTCAGAACCTGTTGTAAGTGAAGCTGAGAAAAAGACTTCTTAGAAGGATTCTGGAATTGGGGGATCTAGGCTTCTCAAAAGGCTTAGAAGAATGACAGTTCCTGAAACTCCCAAGGAATCCAAATCAACAACGAGATACAAGAAACAGAGGGCAAAAAGGCCAGTTTCAGATGATGAAGAGGAAGCAGCTAAGGAAGGGGATCAGGAATCTCTGATCTCACAAGACAAGGAATTTGCTACAGTCACTTCTTCTCCATCAACTCCATCTAAGGAAGCTGTTTCTGAAAAGGCTACCACACCATCTGTGTCTCCTGTTGATCCAGGTACAAATGCTGATATTGATGTTCAAAACTTGGTTGTGCCTGAAGTAATTCTCTTAGAAGCTCCAACAGTAACTAATCCTTTAACAACACCTATTACTGATGCTGTTCAAACTCCAGAGTTATCTACAACACCTTCTCTGCATCAAGATGTTGATGCTCAGACTTTAGGTGAGCATCAGGATATGGCTGTTGATCAGAACTTAGAACCAAATCAGTAACTAGAGGATGTTGAAGCCTCCATTGCTACTCACACTGTTGTTTTATCAGAAGATACTGATTCTGTAAGTTCTGATGCTGCAAATGCTGGAGATACTGGTGATGCTGCTACAAATGCAGATGCTGATGCAGCAGGTCCTTCAGGACATGCTCCTCAACAAACTACTCTTAAGTCTGAACTTGTTAAGAAGTTTGTTACCAGAGAAGCACCAGTGCCTTGGAGTGAAACTCCTGCAGGACAGGAGTGGACTAAGGAATGGAACTCAGTCACCTGTGTTCCAACTGCACAGAATCTGGCCGAGCAATTGACAAAAGCTGATGAGATGTTAAATACTGATGATTTCAAAACACAGCTTAGAGTCAGTGCATTGAGTACTAAACATTTACAAGGTCTTCATTCAAATACTCATGCAGAGTTACATCTCTTAAGGGAAGAACTAATGAAGCAAGAACAAGTTCACAAGATTGATAAGAAAAAGTTCTTCCAACCTACCTTTGACAGGATTGCTTATATTGAGAAGACTCAAGATAATCAACAAGCTCAGATTGATGATATTCTGAAAAATCAAGCTTCTCAGCAATCACAACTTAATGAAATCCAATCTTCAGTGGAATTGCTTGTCTCTCTTCTATTACCTGCTGATGTCAAAAAGGGGGAGAAAGTAATTAAGTCCAAATACAAGACTGACAAGACACTGAAAGGGAAGGATGATGGAAAAGATGATCGAGGAAGCTCTGGAATGGGTAGAGGTCATAGTCAAGGTAGAGGATTCACATCAAGACAAGCTGAAATCACAAGTCACAGGACAAGTTCTGATACTGGAAAAAGGATAAGTTCTGCTACTGGTAAAAGGATAAGTTCTGATGAACTTTTAGATCTTGATGAAGAAATGTCACGACAGTTATTTCTTCAGGAAAATCCAGGAATGGACTTGGAGAGTTTAATGGAAGAAGAAGCCAGGCTTAAATCAGAGAAAGTCACATCTAAATCTGAAGCTTCTGGTAAAAAGCCACTTCCAAAACTCAAAGGCATTATGATCAAAGAAAGGACACATTCTGAAGCAACAATGGCTAGATCACAACCATAGATAGATCCAAGATCCAAGGGTAAAGAAAAGGTTGGTGAACCTATCAAGGTTTATGTACCTCCTGAGGATGAAGAAATTACTGATGAAAAGGATGATCTTGCTCTGACTTCAAGAAAAGTTCTTAAAACAACCTCTGACATGGCTCAAGTTGTTCAGATTCAAGAAATTGTAAGTTCTGATATTCAGAAGAAGCAAGTAACCTCTGACATAGCTCAAGTTAATTTGATATCAGAAGATAGACCAAAGACACTCCTACCAGGATTCACTAAAGCAAAACAGACTCAACCTTTGAAGACTACTGCAAGTGGTTTTGAAGCTAAAGTAGTTACTGGAAAGGAAGCAAGAGATAAAACTGAATTGGGAAGTGCTGATGAAAGGAGAATACAAAACACTACCAATGATCCAACTTCCTTGAGTGAACCAGGTATTGGAGCAACTCCTGAGAGATTGAATCAACTGGAATCTGTACAAATGGTTTACCATACCTACTTGAAAGAATACATCTTGTTGTATTTCTTGACAGATGGTAGGGTTTATCATATAAGGCAAAATGCCATTCCGTTGAAGTATTTTGAAGAATTGGAGCATGTACTATTCTTACTTCAAGTGGATGACTGATTGACAGGGACTGCTGCAAACTATTTGAAGGATCAGATTTAGAGACAGAAAATGCTTTATTCTGTTAAGTTTGACAGCACATACGTTCCAAAGTACAGAGATCACAAGGGTGATATAGTTGAAATGAAGCCCAATTCTGCTCAAATTATAACTACCTTTCTAGGGTACAGGGCTGTGGAATTCAATCTTGAGTCTGATAAAGATTATTTGATCAGACTGGATCAGGATATAAGAAAAGCAAAGATCAATGATCTCAGAGCTGCAATCTTTCAAATTGGTGAAGATACTGCAGAGCTTAAAGATGCCAAAAGGAGAATGATTGATGAACTTAGATATGCTGAGAGATGTTTGTTGAAGAACTATCTCAGAACAACTCTTGACATCAGAGAGATCAGATAATGAAGCCAAGTCAAAGATCTATAACTGCTTAAATTCTGATATTTGAACAGACTGAAGTTGTTATCAGAAGTTAAATATTGGTAAAGCTTTAAGGACTGTAAGTTGTAGTTATCTAGTCTAATTCTCATGCATTTATACTTAATGTTTTTGACATCATCAAATATCTGTTAAACTTGTATATTATGCTAATTTACAAGTTGGGGGAGATTGTTAGATATATTTGATAATGTCATGGCTAATATGATTTATGTTTAGATTTCAGATCTTACTTAACAGGACAAATCAGTACTTAACCATCAATCAGTACTTATACTGAAAGTCAGGACTTAAGGATATCAGTACTTATATTATCAGGAGATAATTATCAGAAGTTAGATATCAGAACTTAAGTGCTGGAGTATGTTCAGATAAGGACAGTAGCTGATTAAAGGAAAGAAGATCGAGATAAACATAAGAAGAGATATGCATGAAGAAGGAGTTCCGTAATGAATGGAATACTTGGAAGAAAAGATATCTGATTGATATATTTGAGGAAGCAGAATTATATTCCATATCAATTAGTGATTATCTTGTAACTGTGTAGTATATAAACACAGACATAGGGTTTACACTATAAGTGTTATCATATTCAAGAAGATTATTTATTATAACCCTAGCAGCTCTCGTGATATTTGTTCATCACTGAGAGGTAACAGTTCCATACTGTAATAGAGTTTATTGTTTCAATAAAGTTTGTTTTCTGTTACTTAAGATATTAAGGTTCGATTTGATTGTATTATACACTGTATTCACCCCCTCTACAGTGTGTGTGACCTAACAGTACAGTTAAATGAATAGTTTTAAACTGAGATAGGTACAAGTGATTTGAAAATTGGATAAAATAATTAGATATTAAATATATATGGGCCAGAGTGGCCTATTGAGATTGCGTAAGAGGCTAAATCGGTTTCGCGCACTACATAACCGAATAGTCCAGCAGGTCAGAGACCTACCTAGTCTCTGAGTTCCGGAACAGGTTTATGGGATGACAGTTGGAGCCGTCTGGTGTTGATAGCCTGATCAGCTGTCTTCACATATCCACTACGTATCTGATTTGGATTTGTGAATCCCGTAATGGAATAAGTGATTTATACAGTTGAATTATAAATGTGAATAACATGTTAAAATTGGACTCTGGTATTTACACACAGCACACGACTGATGTATTGTTTTACAGAGCATGCTAGTTGTGATATCCAGTTTAAATCTGTTTTACTTGTAAATGAGTTATAATCTCTATTCCTATAATTGTTTTATCATAAACTATTTTACTTGTTATTCATATAGTGGTACTTCTGAGCAATTGATTGCTCACCTTTATAAAATGTTTTGTATATGCATTGCAGATGCCTAGGAGAACCTTCTGTCGTAGTCAGGGCAGAGTTCCAGCTACTTCTATACTAGTCTCCTCTGAGGTAGTTGTGTCAGACTAGATGTGGTCTTTTGAGCTGCTGCATTAAGCTAGTTGTGTCAGGATTGTTTGAAACAAGTCGATATGTAATAGTTGTGTAACATAAGTCATACTTAAATCTGGAAAAGATTTTGGTAAAAGGGGTCATGTTTATGTTGTATTAATATTGAGTTGGATTATATTATGTTTGTTGATATTGTTATTAGTGACGTCAACTCCTGACTCCGGGGTTGAGGCCGTCACACAACCTAAAAATTAAACTTTCATACAAATTATCAAAATTGTAACACAAATACAAATTTTTTTGATCCAACAATTCAAACAAAATCAGAATATGGGGGGATATCATAAATTTAAATGTGGATCCTCTCATAAATCATCAACCTATGATTATTGTATCGACCATCCTCATCAAAATCACAATATTCTGAAAATAATTTGACATGATAAAAGATTATCATGGCTAAATGAGAACCCATCAGAGTGAGAACTGATTGAACAAATTTGAAGTAGTTAGAATGTGGAGTTTAGATTGATTCTCCCATCTCATTTCAAAGTAAATTCTCGTTGCAACAAATCCCCCCCCCCCGCGTGTACCCACCCACCCACAAACACACACATATATATACTCACAATTCTATTATATGTGTGATGCATGATATACTTTACAGATAATAGAATATTTTTATCATAACTAAACGACCTCAATTGCAATGAAAACATCGATGTCTCTAAAATTTGTAAACAAATGGATTTATTAAGAAAGTAATAACAAAAATGACTTTTTACTAGACAATTCATTATGGTTAACATATATAAAAAATCTTATTATTTTACAAAACGTGTATAAAAGATTGACATGGAGATGTTTCATTATGAAATTTATAATCTCGACTGTTGTGCTAAACTGCGCAAAAAAATACTTACTTTGCCAATAATACTTATATGTAAACAATTAGACCAAATCTTACTTTTAATCAGCAAATAAGATATAAATTGTGTTGGCAATATAAGTTATCATATAGTGTACAGTAATTGAAATTAATAAGCATTTATATCTTGTGTTGACAATATCAATAATTTATTAAAATATATATAAATGATAAATTATAGGAATTAGAATACGATACCTGCTTTGCAAGACATTTCATTTTTATATTACAATCTTCTATAAAGAAAATTAAAGAAATGATAGTATTATAAGTACAATAAAAATCATTTAATGTTTTAGAAATTCAAGTGGGTAGCATTTTATTAAACTCTAATTCATACTTTGGGGCCGAAAGCTGATTAAACGACTATCAACTACTGACATTTAAATAAATCATGATGCATGAAGATTATTGTGGAAAATAAACCGTTTTATCATAACACAAAATAAAAATGCGTGAAATCGAATGTGGCCCGTGCTTTTCATGGGATACCATGCTAGTTCATCATATTAATATAATTTTTTATCTTAAAAAAATAACTATAATTGATAAATAATAATTTCCCTGCGATAATATATTTTTCTTATCCCAACAAAATGCAGACAACGCATTTTTTAATTCAGACATTTTAAATTTCTTCATGTAGTGGCGAGTTATTGAATTTTAAGAGACTAAAAGTAGGAAGAATATCGGTAGATTATTATTTTATTTTAGAATTATCCCGGAGGCTTGCGAGATTTCAAATATTTGTGCGAAATATCAAAACTGGACTCTTAATTTATATTTTAAATAGGAATTTTCAATAATTTTATAAATAAAATGGAAATTTAAAGACATAGTAAATTATAAATATATTATAACGAATTCAATTCTAAATTTTGTCTCGCATGTTTTACGCCAAAATAATGTAAAACGCTTTTATCATCCAATCATTCAAAAAAATCACTATCAATTTGTCATCAAGACAACTATAATTAGATTTTTTTTTCGATATGAAAATTCGTATAATTTGATATATTTTTTACAAATATCACTTATAGCCTTATAAATAAATATATGTTCTAAGAAATTATCGAGTGAGCGAGAGTCGAATTCAGGAACTTGGATAAAAGAGGATAAACTTTAAAGTAGGGTTGTTCACGAACCGAGTCGAGCCGAGTTTTGAAGTAAACGAGCCGAGTTTTAATTTTTTTTC
Source organism: Apium graveolens (assembly GCF_009905375.1). NCBI lineage: Eukaryota > Viridiplantae > Streptophyta > Magnoliopsida > Apiales > Apiaceae > Apium > Apium graveolens. The sequence continues at coordinate 214,992,602 of NC_133654.1, forward strand.
TGACGAGCCGATCCGAGCTTTCTTACCGAATAGAAAAACGTGTTTGAGCTCGAGCTCAGTAACTATCGAGCCGAACACAAGCTTTTTCGCGAACAAATACGAGCTGAGTCGAGTATAAGTGTTATTGAACAGCTCGTTAAGAGCTCGTTAAATATACAAATATTAAAAATAAAAACCTTAGCCCAGTCCATATAATCAAGCCTAACCCAACTAAAAACCTAAAGCAGACTAGTCAGACGACTCGTACCTACGTTCGTTCATTCTCCAAACCAAATCCCTAAATTTCTTAAAACACAATTCCCCTCACTTACGACTTAAATCCCTAAAATCCAAAAACAAATCCAGTAAACGGTTACCAATCTGAGATTTCGGTAATGTTCTCTTCCATATTCTCATTTTGTTTAGTTTTGGATTATGTAAGTAGGTTGTTCTGGGGTTTGCGGTGGTTTGAGATGCTTTTTCATTTTATTGGTTTAACCGTTTAAGTATTTAACTATTTGTTTATATTGCTTGTGATTGAATGTCATATGAAGAACCTAATTGATATTGAGTGTATTTAGCTATTTGTCATGGTTTAAGTATTTAGTTATTTGCTCACAGAGAGACCCGAGTTGTAATATCAAAGTAGGAATACGACTAAAGTGACTCATCTGGTAGATATGCCTCTCTTGAAATGTTTATGGTGATGATTATTTTTGAAAGTTTAAGAATCTTCGAAAACTCCAAAGAAATTAATTGGAGAAATTGAGAAAATATTAGTGATTATTGCGTGCAGTGTTAGATTAGATATATGTTACCACTTACCAGTATGAAAGCCTCGATGTTCTCTCTATTCAGTTTAATCTCAAGGCTCTCATCTTCTGATATATCGAGTAATTTCAAGTAATAGCCATAATCTCAAGGCTCTCATTTTTGGAGTCATAAAAATCTCATGACTTAAATAGAAAATGTTTCTCATGACTTATGGTTAGTTGCATCTATCTAAATATTTAAAAGAAATTGTATTACTATCTAAGGCGCTTGTAATTTAATCTGTTACTACTAATATAACTTAATATTTTCTTGCCCTCCCCTGCTTAGGGCATTGATAATATTTTAAACTGATATATCTGAAGCAGATTGTTAAAGGAACAGGTACATACCAATTTTGGAAGCTACAGAGCAGTCAGTAGCTTATCCTCAGTGACTTAGTGCTAAACCCCTAGCTTATAGTATTGTACATCCTTGATGCAGAACTCTGTATCTAGTATTTCTATACCAAACTAATGTCTGCAAATCAATTCTTGCAACGATAACCTCATCTAATTTTATCACAATAGCAGCAAAACAAGATCCCTTGCTGAATATTAGAAGCAGAATACTGGCTAGAAATTATAAAATTCTAGATAATAATAATACTACTTGTTATTTAGCAAACCATTGATGATCACTTATTTAAATTCTTATATGGTTTCTGTAGTTTACGTAAAAGATCAGCGCCATTATTCATTAAAGGGTTTAATATTAAGTAATGACTATTTTTTTATTAGTCAATATTTTGGCAGTTAGATGAAATATGGCATACAGTAAATCACCAGTTACCAGGCTTTATGCTTTACATTATTTTCCCTTTCTATCTGTGCAATTCTAATTTTATCTCAGAAGGTTTTTATCTCAGAGTGAGTAATTTTATCTCAAAAGGTTTTTATCTCAGAGTGAGTAATTTTATCTCAAAAGGTTTTTATCTTAGCTGAATTCTAATTTTTCCCTATTCTTTGTATTTGAATTCTAATCCTAACATTGTTTTATTGTGTTGCAGATTTGTAATGACTCCTTCCAGGAAAAAGAAGAATCACATTGAAATTATTTCGAAAAATTTAGAATTTGAACAAGTAAGAAGTCTTGGTGATGATATAGAATCCGAAGATGCTGGTGAAAATGGTGGTAACAATGACAAATATGAACAACAACTTCTTGAACTGAATGAGCAAGAAGAAATTTAAAGAAAAAAGAAAAAGTGGCAGCCTTGAAACTCAACAGTCTCAGCCTTACCAAAAGAAGCCGAGGAAAAAGAAAACTCATTGCTAGCCATATTTGGACACGAACGAAGAAAACAATCAGACGATTGCCATTTATAAATTTTGCAAGGAAAGGATCAAATGTGACCCAACGAGGTGCACAACTACTTTAAACAGGAATGTCGATAAATGTCGAAAAGAAATGGATAGACAAGTCAAACGCTACTTCAGTTCAGCCAATCGATACGAAATCATCGGAGGTAACACTCTGTATTTTCAAGTATGATCATGTTGAAATGAGAAAAATTATTTCTCATTATATTTTGGTAAATGAATTACCGTTTAGACATGTCGAGAGTTTTATGTTTGATAAAGTTATGCGAACAGCTACTCCATTTTAGGAGAAAATTAGTAGGCATGCTGTTAGGAAAGATTATTTCAGTACTTACGAAATTGAGAAAAACAAATTAAGAGAAATGTTTAAATATATTAGAAAGATTAATATAACAACTGATATGGGGACTTCCTCACATCGTAAAATTGGTTATATGGTTATCACGGGTCATTGGATTGATTTCGATTGAAATTTGAACATGCGGGTCCTTAATTTTTGTAATGTCCCTCCCCCACATAGCAGATTTATAATTTCAGAAGCCTTGTTTAAGTGTTTGGATGAATGTGGGATTATTGATAAAATTGGGATATTAACCGTAGATAATGCAGCTGCGAATGATGTCATTTTACGGTATTTAAAACAAACTTTTAGTGTTAGAAGGTCATTGTCTATTGAGGGAAAGATGTTTCACGCTCGCTATTGCGCACACATATTGAACTTATGTGTGCAAGATGGTTTAGACCCAACTCAAGATGTAGTTGATAAATTTAGGGATGGGGTTAAGTATATAGCAGCCTCGGAAAGTCGCAGAATTAAGTTTGCTAAAATTTTCAAGTCATTAGGTTTGAAATGTAAGAAGCTGATTTTGGATGTTTCTACACACTGGAATTCAACATATAATATGTGGAATATGCTATTCAGTTCAAGAATGTTTCTCTTATATATAGCACATCTGATCCAGGCTTTAAAGAGTATGTACCAGGTGCGGAGGACTGGGAGCAAGTTAAAGGAGTGTGCTCCTTTCTTAAGGTATTTTCTGATGTCACAAAGGTTATTTCCAGAACAGGTTATTCAACTTCGAATTTGTTTTTATCAGAGGTAAGAAGGGTCAAGCAGATAATAGACAAAAAGGCCATTGATCCATATGCATGTTCGAGAGATGGCGTGAAAAATAAAATTGAAATTTGAGAAATATTGGGGGAAACTAATTTGGAAATGTCAGTTGGTGCTGTCATGGATCCGCGGTTTAAAATGAAACTTTCGGTTTTTTATTTTCCTACTCTTTATCTGATTGCACGTGATGCTGAAACAAATATGTCTTATTTATCGAATGCCTTGAATGATTTGTATTTTGAGTATTGCAGGGAAGAAAAGGATGCTAATAAAGAAAGGAATGAATATGGGGTGTCTTCTTCTGATACTAATTTTGTTATTGAACAAAGTGAAACACCTCAAAGGATCAATGATTACGAGAGTTTTATTCAAGAGAGTGGCGGTATACTTGGGCCTACAAAGTCAGAACTGGAGGAATACTTGAGTGAGAAAATTATCGCTCCAAGTTCAAAATTTGATGTTCTTACTTGGTGGAAAGGAAACTCAGCAAAATATCCAATTCTGTCCAAAGTGGCATCTGATGTGTTGAGTATTCCTATTAGCACGGTAGCTTCAGAGTCGACCTTCAGCACTGGTAGTAGAGTGATTGAACCGCATCGCTCTTATTTAAAACCCAAAACAGTAGAAGTTTTGTTGTGCGGAGCAGACTGGGTTCGTGAATTGTATGGACTGAAAAAATTGAAACAAGTGAACATGTATTCCTTATAATTTAAATGAGTTTGTATGAAGAATAAACATGTTTTTAGTCTAACATGCTTCCATCTGACCTTTTCAAATGTTCACAGGAGGAGGACAAGGAGATTGTTAAACATTTGGATTAAAGGATAAGGGTATATGGGTATGTAGCATTTTACTTTTTGCTTATGCTGTATCTGATCACCTATAATAGGCCTGTTATCTGATCGCATACTTTTCTTGGTATGTATATATATCACTTGATCTGTACAATATACTGTTTAAAAAAAATAGAGTGCAAGTTCTGTATTAGTGCTTAATCTATAAAAGGGGAAATCATGTCAGGAAACCCGATTAACCTCATCTGCTTCCTTATCTCGCACTAACTTGTACATTTATTTATTTATTCCTACAGGGGACATATCTTTTTTACATTACTTATTAGGAGCTTGCTAGCATTATGGCTGAGGACCCAAAGGTCAGTAGCTTTTACTATCATTTTTTATAGTTCATTTTTCATTGCATGCACAATTTCCTAGTTATGATTGAACTATGAGCAATTTACCTAGCTAAGTTCAGTTCCTTGTAGTAGATTGTTGGATCCTGCTACACCATTTCATAATATCGCAGTTTTGTTTTAATATACTGCTACACTGTTACTTCCTAGTTAGTCTCTACTAGCTGATACTTTAAAATTTACAAGCACCCTATTTTTTTTAATTTTGCTTATCAGTACTTTAAAAAGTGGAATGCTTATCAATATTTTTATTGTGGATTTAATTATCCCCATGCTTAGCTCAATAACTATTGTGATCTCACTGCATTTTTCCCTGCATCTCTCTAGTTAGTTAGTAGCTATGGCATTTTTTGCATGCTGGTTCAAAGTGTGCTTCATTTTCGGACTTTTAACAGTGTAGTTGATTTATATTAATAACCACATAAATTACAGTTAAGGATGAATAACACTGGGGATTCTTACTCAATAAGATGATCTTGTTGTTGAGTCTAGCAACAGTGTTGCGTAATTGCACTGCTCATCCTAATTATTTTGTGATGCAGTTGAGAGTTGGAGAATACACGCTTGTGTGGTTCACACATATCCACTTATCATTTAGAATAACAAATTTTAAGGATTTTCTCGTCATGATATTCATGTTTATCCTGCAATATTTCATAATGTCACATTTTTGTTTTAATATACTGCTATATTGCTACTTCCTAGTTAGTCTCTACTAGCTGATACTTTATAATTTACAAGAACCTTTTTTTTATTTTGTTTATCAGTACTTTAAAAAGTGGAATGCTTATATCAATTGAGGAATTGAAGGGTATTCGAAACATGTATTATACTTTTATCCAGTTTAAATAATTTATTCTATAATTTGTTATCGAATTTTTAAGAGTTAAACAGTACTGAAAACTAGGATGCTTATGGTTGCTTTAATTTAAACATCATCGAATATATATTTTTTATCATTCATTCTAGTTTATAATTTTTGTTTTGTTTGTTTGATTTTCAAATGATGCACAGGTTGATGAAGTTCATGTTGGAGTTGAGATCAAACTGCTGCAATTTGCTATGGAAATTTATTTTGGTTTTAAATTTTTTGTAATGTAATTTAAAAGCATCGAAAGAATGTTGATAGTTGGAGAAATTTTATGTATATTTTTGGCAGCTTCTTGAGACCTTTATTTATATTTGTAATGGATTTTATCAAAAAATATTAGAAACAGGGCATGTATTATAAAAATATTTTGAAAATATTACATTTTTTCGAGTTTTAACGAGTCGAGCTCGAGCCGAACAAGCTCTATCCGAGTTCGAGCCGAACACGAGCCGAACATACTCAAAACTTGGCTCGAACTCATTTTCTTAACGAACAGATTTATGTGTTCAAACTCGAACTCGAGTTCTTAACGAACCGAGCCGAGTTCGAGCTTCGCGAACAATTCTGTTCGTGAATAGCCTACTTTAAAGTGCTTGAGCTTTATTAATACATGATCATAAGCCTCCCAAATATGTATTCAATTTGCAAAGAAAATATAGCGCTATATTTTATCACGGACCTGGCCCATAATTGTAAATCTCCGTGACCGATTCTTATACTTCAAATTAAAAAGTCAGTCAACAAAGGTCCATAATCCTTCCGGCCTCTCTTGACATTCCTGTAATTGGATCATTGTGGTAGAATCCAATGGGCCAAAACAGTAGCTTAGCCCATTTCTAAGGTAACCCCCCAAACAGATTTTTACTTTGAAATTAGTCAACCAAGGTCCATGATCCTCTCTCTCTCTCTTTGTAAGCACTGATTATTTGCAGGAATCATGTGACACTTTTTAGTAAACCTTGATTTTCCTCGAATTGGATCATCGTGGTAGATTCCAATGGGCCAAAGCCACATAAAACAAGTTTACAGGAAAATAGTAAAGTTTTTTTTTGACACAGCTTATAGGCAAAGCAACATAGACACCTCTAATATTTACAAGTATAAATGAACATAATAAAGGGCTATATCTATATTATCATGCTCTAAAAATAATAGACGTTCTTTTCAAATGTAAAATAAGAAAGTGTTTTCAAGTTGATAAAAATACTATTATATAAGGAAAAGAAAATGTTTATAAAAAGATTTTTTTTCAAACTTGATCTTTTTCTGTTGATAAAATATTTGTGTCCACAATTTAAATATGTTTATAAAAGAAAATATGTTTTTTTACGAATATGAATTATAACCTTACAAATAAGTATTTATATTTATAAATTCTTGGGTTGAGTCGGGATCGAATCATGGGATAAAAGATGATAAACTCTGAATCATTTGAGATATAGAACGGTGGTAAAGTGTCGTATTTGCATCGATATACCTGCTCAAATCCTTGTTCTAAATTCAGCAAAGATAGCGCATGCTCCTATCTGGGGGTAACAAAGCTCCAGTGTATCTAAGGATTCATCATTGCGTTTTCGCTAGTGGGATTTTTTTTTACTGACAAAATATATTCAACTTGAATATCAAAAGAAATTGTATAGGCATGCATCTGAAACTGAAAGGGTGTCTTGTTTTTATCTTGGTACAGTGGACACTAAATCAATGTAACCAAATAGTAGCTTTATACTGCGATTCTAGATTCGGTCTAAAAAAAATCTAAGTATGAGAAAGCATGCCTGTCTCGATCTCTCTGTTTTTTACACACATGCAATATAGTTTGCGTAATTTCAAACCAAAAACAATTTGTCCAAGGGACGCAAGTGTATCAAAAGAATAGAACTCGCACACTTTTATGTCTCCGTCCAATGTTTAGTGCTTCAACACCACATGTCTTTTCTGCATTCAATAAATATAAATCGTATCAATTTTGATTGGGAATTTATGATTGTTATGATTCGTATCCGGTTTAATCATTTAATATAAAATATTAAGAATTAGAAAACAAATTAAAATATTAATAAATTTAATTTTGAGTTGCTTTATAAGTTGCATTAAGAATAAAAGAAAATATAAAATTTCCAATTAATGAATAAAAATTATTATAAATTGCCGGACTTCTTTAAAACTCCGGTATTCAGCTAACCACTCAGAAGAGTCTCAAAGACGGGGTCTTTTCTATATTCACTAAATAAAAAGAAAAGGTGAAATCAATTTCCTTTCGTTGAAGCTTCGAGTTTTGCCTTTTTGCCCCCTCCAACAAAACACCCTTTTGTCATCTCCAATGAAATTTTTAAGCAAAAGATAATTTTCACAATTATGTAATGCTATATTAGGGCCGTTTGATTTCATGATTTATTTGGAATCAATTATATAATCAAACCATCTCTTTATCATGTATTTTAAAACTTAAAACTCCGAGGACGTGCAAACTACAAAACCAAGTTAAAAGTATTCTATTTCATTATTATAATAATTAGTGATAAAGTATAGAGAAGTGAAAAAAGTGGAGTTTTATTATAATATGACTTTTTCTTGATTATAATAGAAGAAAGGTTTATATAGCCAACAATCGGATATAATTAAGGAAAATATTCTAATAGGGAAATCTATACTCTAATATAACAACTGGAATGAGCTATATTTTAATTAAACGATTATTCTCATATTTTAATTACTAAAAATAAAAATAAATAGTATTATACACATGCTAAACTATTAAATTGTTATATTACTTAGTCTCCATATCACTCTCAATAACGACCAAAACCTATGGTACTAAATTACGATTACAACTCCTTCCTAATTCTTTTATTATTTTTATTATAAAATTTATATATATTATATATTTATATAAATATATTAAAATTAATATATAATCTGAATAAATAAAATTTAAAATTAATTTAATTATTAATGGAACTCGTGCATCGCACGTGATTTAAGCTAATTATTATAATAATGAAACTATCTAATACTATAATATCATTATATATATTACCAATTAGTACTGTTTTATTATATCAAGACTCCATTTGAGAGTCATGTTCAAAACTGATGTGCTGTGAGAAAAAATGATGGTTGAAAAATTGTTGTCAGAAAATTAGATGGCTGTTTGATTTTTTTTTTTAATTTATACATATTTTGGATATAATATATTTATACTATCTATCTATACTATACTATTATTAGCAGACCACCCTTTATTTGGTAGTCAGTTACTCGGTACAGTTGTTTGGTACGACAAATAACAACCGTCAGATCTAAAGTCAGAAAGATGAGAACTGTTGGATACAATAATAAAATATTATTATATTAATATTTAAACTGCTCTCATGGATTCAGGGTTCGAACCCTGTCAACAGTTTATTATATTTAAATTTTTAAATTTTTTATTTTAACAACATATTATATTATATTATTTATTTTCAATCAAGTCTCAAATTATTATAAAACATATATTGTTATAACTTATTATATTATTCGATTAATTTTCAACTATTGAAAATTATATTATAAAATATATTATTAAAAACTATCGAATGTTAAAGGTAATCTGTGCATCGCACGGGTTATAAGCCAGTATACTATAATAACCGGAATGAGGTATAATTTGTAATTTGGTTGACCCCTAATTTTGGTTATCCTCTTTACATATCTTCTTCATCAAATAATCAGAGCCGTTAGATTCACATACTAAAAAAATATACACTCCACAAATTCTCAGGTTCGAATCCCGTCAACAACAAACATTTATATTATTATTTATAAAAATACATATAAGTTCTCAGATTCGAATCCCGTTAATAACAAACATGCATATTATTTATAAAGATACATATAAGTTTTTGGATTCGAATCTAACTCACCAACAACAAACATTCACATTATTATTTATAAATAAGATCTCATCAATCATATACTATTTATACTATTTGAACATAACTTGAAATTATAATTATATAATCATTATTTAGTATTTAATTATTTATATAGAATTTTAATAAAATTATATATATATATATATATATTAACCAAAACCCGTGCATCGCACGGGCCGTAAGGTAGTATATATAAATAATGTTTTTGAGAAGATTTGATGGTGAAACTGATAGTTACTTCCGCTAAAGCTGAAAACCGTTTTTTTCAAAAGTATGGGGACATGTTTTTCCTAATAACAATTTTTAAAATAAAAACATTCTTCCAAAAGCTGTCTCAACTGTCTCCAACAACAATAACAAATGACACCTAAATCTTTTAAACACCGTTGTCCAGTTCGCAACGCTGCTAGCAAAATTGTGACGTTCGAATTTCAAATATAAACATAAATAAAACAAGCATGTGCTGCGATCAATTATTATTTTAATGATAACTGAAATTATATATGACAGTAAATCTTTATTTTTCAATGATTTTATATACAATAATACAAATTATATTTTCAAATAAAAAAACAGCTATTTATCTAATCAAGAAAGCAGTACCCCAACTCGGAACAGGGCCCTGGGCTGCGACAATCATAGAGATCCAAAACATTGGATTGCTGGTAGTGGCCCAAAACTGCATAGGTGGCAACATATTTTTAGGTGCCTCTCGTTATTCAGTTCACATTTTAGAGTTTCTTCAACTTTTGTACATATATTATCCAAAGGGTTTATTTAAACCCCAACTTTTATGAATTTAAAATATTTTTATTGGTGAAATTTACATGAATATCGGGAGCTCCATCAATATTTATAATTGAAAAATCAATCACAATATAACACATAATTTTTTATTATGTGCCACGAGCATGTCACAGAAAATCGGTATTATCAATTAGTTTTAAAAAATCATTTTATAAACCGTTTCTAGCATATATTGTTTCTGATAAAAATTTAAATAATATATTTTAGTTAGGGAAAGGGTATTCTTTTAGGAAAAGGGTTTAAACATACATCTAAAATATAATTAATTATTTTTAATGCAAAAATACGTGTAAAAGCTCAAGATAACTATTCTCTCTATCCCATTAAATTCTATACATTATTTTTTGACACGTTTTTCAATACTCTTTTAAAACATAACTCCATAATATTTTTTCAATTTTTTTTTTCCTGAATAAAAGTTTTATGTTTAAATTTTTATTAAAAAAAATTGAAAAATTCGAAATGCGTGTAAATGTATATAAATCAACGGGACAAAGGGAGTATTAATTTAGGATTCAGTTGGTAAATAAAAAAATGAATGGCAAGGATTGTTTCAAACAAATCGATGCTATTGACGACAAAAGGTGCATGGGGGGGGGGATGAAATGATGATAAAAGTGGGGCGTGAAAGTACTTTGGTTGCTTTTAGAGATCTGATTGTTCTGCTTTTACAAAATTATTAAGTGCCTTTCATATGCAGACATACAAGACTTGGTCCAGTTACTAGTCTCATATTTAACAAATTACCCTTCTTTTCTTTAAGTTTTAAGTTTGCTTTATGGGTATTTTACCAGGATAATCTGTAAATGTGTGTTGGACAGAGACTGGTAAATCAGAGAAATGGATATTTTAACTAGTGTGAACGAGATCTTTCATAATTGGTTGTTGTAGCATGTCAATATAAATAAATATCTTCAGTTATCGGACACAGCTAAAAAGGATTTTGCGTGCATTTGAGTTCTAATCATAAAACAAAACAGTTGTTGTTAGATAATTAGCTCGAGTTAGATGGTAAGGAATTTTTACCAACCATTTACACTACATTTAACTTTCTTGCTCAAGGTAAGTGAAGATGTTTAGTTACACAGCTTCACCTTTAACTTCACGCCCACAGTTAAAAGGTAAGTACCACAGAGAATATTGCATATGGCCCTGTTGTGATTGACAAGACATTCGGTTAACATTTCTAACTGAGATTAGAGCATCTACACTGCAGTCCCAGTTTTCTCCTTGGCCACGTAAAATGGGACTCCAACACTGGATTTGCATTGTATAGGTCCTATAAAAAGTGGGCAGTCCCACCCTGCTCGGACCGTCCCACTTCATGCACTTTTACTATTTTAATGTATATATAAAAGATAAACATGCATGTTGGTGACCTCTCCTCGTGCTTTTTATGTTTTGAATATTTTTGATTTCTAAAGTTATTATAACGTTAATATAACGTACATATTTTTGAACCGTTAACTTACAAACGGTAATAATATTTTTTTTCTATAAATACTCAATTCTAGTACCTTATTCATAATCTTTACATCCTTAAAATTATTTTAATTTTTTTTAGGAAAAGATGAATCCAAACAATTCCAACAATCCTCCACCTTCAAATTCTCAAAATTCAAACCCCAAATTTCCATACCCATATCCAAATTCCTATTTCTCAAACCCACAAAATTTTAATTTTAATTCTCAAAATCCGAATTCTCAATATCAATTTATTGGAAGCGGTTGCCTCATCTGATTTATGAATATGGCACGCGTTTTTTGGAGTGGCAGGATCAAATAATGACTTAAATGTTTTAGATCGGTCACCTGTGTTCGATGAAGTGCTAGAAGGTCGTGCTCCCGAGATCAATTATACTATTAATGGAAATAATTATAATATGGGCTACTATTTAACTGATGGAATATATCCTGAATGGGCAACTTTTGTTAAAACTATACCACGTCCGCAAGGTGAAAAAAGAAAATTATTTTCAAAATATCAAGAAAGCCAGCGAAAAAACGTCGAACGAGCATTTAGTGTGCTACAGTCCCGTTTCGCAATTGTACGTGGTCTCACACGTTTTTGTGATAAAACAGATCTTGGGAGAATTATGAGGGCATGTATCATAATACATAATATGATTGTTGAAGACGAGAGGGACACATACGCCATTCAATTTGGTCCCCTACCAACTTATGATGATGCAACAAATGGCTTATCGCAACCAAATGTAGGCGAAGAAATTCCAGTTCAGTATGAAACGTATATTTAGAAGACTATACAAATGCGTGATAAACGAGCACATCGCCAGCTACAAAATGACTTGGTTGAGCATATCTTCCAGTTCCATAATAATCTTTATTTTTTTTTTCATTTTGCAATTTTTTTAATTTAATGCTTTATCGTGTGGTGTTTTTCAATGTTTTTTTACCGCATATATAATTATAATTATTTATTTATTTAATTAATTAAATAAAATATAGTAAGATATTTATAATTATAAATTATAATTTTATACTAAGTATTGTAAAAGAAAGAATAAGATAAAGTTAAATGGGACCCATATGTAAGTAGAATTGGGCTTGTGCATTGGAGGGGAGTGACCACTTATTTCTAAGAGCAGCTACAATGCTGCATGCCCATTTCCTCTTTTTATGTCAAATCATGCAGTCCAGGTGGAGAAACAGGGCAAGATAAAATATTTGGGCAAACTCCTCCAACGCATGTGCCCGCTTGATATGGAGAATTTTGAGGATACGGAAAAGGAAATTGAGAATTTACGGATTGTGAAAATTGATATTGAGAATTTGGGATTTGAGAATTGAAATTAAAATTTTGTGTGTTTGAAAAAAAAGGATTTGGATATGGGTATGGAAATTGAGGGTTTGAATTTTGAGAATTTGTAGGAGGAGTGTTGTTTGGATTCATCTTTTAATCTAATTTTTTTGGAGAAATAGAGATTATGAATCATAAGAGTGTGAATTTATATTTATACGGGGTACAAATATTACCGTTACTAATATTTACGTTACAAAATATTAACGTTACAATTTATAACGTTAGGCTGCTTTTATGAACGTTATACTGCTTTTGTCAACTTTGTTCAGTTTTGACAAAAATTTATTAATAAAATATTAAAAAGTGAGCAATTGGCCGTGGCCAGTACAGATGGCGTGACTTTTTTTTTTCTTTTGGTCCAATGCTGTGTTAGGTGAATAGTTGGAGCCAGTGACCATTTTCAGTTTCCCAAGACACCAAGCGGCCTGCATTGCAGCTGCTCTAAAGGACCACTTGATGTTTAATTAGCAAAAATATAACCCTACATGTAAGTGGGCTGGGTCTTAACATTGTGGCTACTCTAAAGTCATGTTTGAATGCAAAACGTGCGTGGAGAGCCGTTTGGATTCCAAGTTCGAATCTTAATATATTACTCCCTCCGTACTCCTCAATTTTTTACATCCGGGGATGGGTACTCGGCACACACTTTAATGTTTTTATTAAATATAGTTACATAATTTTTTTAATTTTTTTTTCTTATAAATAAAAATATAATGTTTAAATTTTTATAAAAAGAACCTGTAAAAAAATGAGAGGGACGGAGGTAGTAACTTGATATTAGTCTGGTTATTTATATTATTTTTATTCGTTCCAAAAAAAATATTTATATTAATTTCAAAAATGAAAATTAGGATGTTGTTGGAGATATTCTTACAACTTCAACAAATTACCTCTACAATATCTTAAACTAAATTTTAAGAAATGTTCGGTAAATTAGATCTTCAACATTAATATCTTACTGCTTATTTAAAAAAAAATAGATTATAGTCTCATGTAGGGGTGAACGCGGTACGGACGGTGCAGTTTTTTTCTCAAACCGCAAACCTTGTGCGGTTTGATCAAATTTTCAAACAGCACCCGCACCGCGTACCCTCAAAAACCGCATAAACCACACCACGAAAATGTGGTGCGGTGTGGTGCGGTTCACTGTGATTTATACTTTACAAGTTCGAAAAAATTAAATAAATATGAAATTTAAATTTAATTAAATTTCTGAATAATATGACAAAGTCGCCAATATTCTTCAATAATACAATTTAGAAATTACACACTGTAAAGTTTAATATAGAAGTTTGGCTCGGCAATTAAATGAGTTCACTATTAAATAGTTGGTTTTGTACCCTGTGTTTCATTGTTTGTGAAGAAACACAAAAAGGATGATCACTATGCAACAATTGGTCTCGCGGAAATAAGATGATCACTAAGTAAGCACTACCGGTATATTAAATGGAATCAGACTTAATAAATGGAATCATGAAATATACGTATATATACATATAACATATTAAATATTGCGGTGCAGTGCGGTTTGAACCGCATTTCAAAAATTTAAAATCACAATCCACACCGCACCACAGTTTATTAAAAATTCAAATCATAACCGGACCACGAAAATTAAAAACCACGTTTTGCGGTGCGGATTGGTGCGGTGCTGGCGGATTTTGCTGTTTGTGCGGTTTTCTGCTCACCCTGCTCATGCTTTATTTGTAGGTTAACAAAAGTGACGTATCTTAATTTTTATCTTAAAATATTTATTTATTTCTTTTTCTCAATTTCAAATATATGTCTAAAATTTTATTTTATTTTTTATCATGAATACTTGTCTAAAATTTAAATATAATAATATAGTAATGTTATCTTGTAAAAAAGATATATAACAATGTTACGATGCATTTATATCATTTTTATAGTTGACATGTAATAAAATATCCTAAATTACTAGAATTTATTTTTTTCAAATATTTGTTTTAAATAATAGACTAAGATTCTATCGGAGCTGCTCTTTAAAGTGAAATAGAAAAAGAGGTGGTGGAATTACCATTTTGAAAAATGTTATTTCGAATGTTCTTTTCTTATTTTCAGAGGAAATAGTGTAAAAAGTTTGAAGTATCTTTATTTTACCTTTTCTGAAAGCAGTTAATTGGCATTTAGAGCAAGTTTAATAATGCCTTAAAATATTGTTATAAATTTAAATTTGAGTCACTTGTGACCGATAAGTGCTCTAATAATTTTTTACCTTAAAATACTATGATATTCATAATGTATCTTATTTTTAAGACACCTCTATGCATTGACTTATTATATTCTTTCAATTAAAAATTTATTTCCATCCCTTTTTACTCTTTTATCATTTCATTCCTCTATTTTATGATAATTCCAATAGTGATCCAAAAATCTAAATTTGGGGTAGATTATCCCAAATTCTCCTCTAACACTTATCTCAATTGTGATCTAAATTTGGATAAGTGAATTGTATTGATCCAAATTTGGATCATCACTATTCACTAATCCAAATTTACTTTAATATAAAATAATGACTTTATTACTTTTATAATTTTATTTTATTATATTTAAAAATAATTTTAAGATTAATTAATGAATGTTAATGATATTTCAGATGTTAATTAATGAAATGAATATGTTTTTAACTATTTAAGTCTATAATTTTAATATTTTTAAGTGTTGTAAAAGAAATTAATTTATTAGATATAATATAAATAGTTATTTATGTTTTAAAATTAAATTTCAAAATAAAGAGTTTAATATGATATTTGCGCATTATAATTTGTAAAAGGTAATTTGGATCAAAATTTGGATCATACTATTGGAGTTCATCAGAATTTTTGGATCAATTGGTGATTCAAATTTCGATTTTTGGATCAAAATTGTTGAATATAGCCTTATAATTTAAATATATTATTATTTTAATTATAAGACATAAATTAAGACATGTTATTGGAGTTATATACAATTATATTGTCTTACATAACTAAAACACTATATTTTATTATATTTATAAGATATATACTAGAACATTGGTGGACTTGGTTTTAGGGGACAAATTTGTCTTTTCACCCTCACTTTACTCTAAAATTAAAAAATAGTTCTGAAAATAATATTTTCCATTTTAAATTATTCTGAATTGAGATTATATATCTGACTGCAACTTTAGGAAAACTTACACTAATTTTTAAAACCCAACAAATTCGAAAAAGAAAGATAAAAAGCAGTATATACTACTTGGATTCTTGGTCCAGACAATGCAATATTACGTAAACAGGACCAATTGTTGATCAAGACAGGAGACTTTTTCAGCCACGGGGAACAATGGAGTTATGGCGGCTTGGTAAAAGTCTACATATACATGCATATGCAAAAAATGTAAATAAAACACAGACAGACATACAGTCTCCACACACCACACATACGGGCAGCTTCCCATCAAGAACTTTAATGGATAAACTATTCACTCTCACCGAAAGACTGTCATTTTATGTTGCATTACTTATATGTAAGAGCATCTCGAATGAATTTGGATAAAATAGCTAGCTATAATAATATAAAATAATGGTTGGTTAAAATTTGCTGAATGTGCTAAAATTTGCTGAATTTGCAGGGTATTATGTTTCAATGGAGTTGGCTATATTGGTTGACCATATTTCTATAATAATATTTTTTTTATTATTTTGATTTTTTTTAATAAAACTTGATTAATTTACATTAACACTAAATACTCTATTTTTTCAGTTTTAATTTATTTTTTAAAACTTATTTGCTGAAAATCATAATTCAAATAAGATTAGGTAATTTTTTATTTTGTAACTCAAAATAAATAGATTAATAATAATTATATAGGGTCATGTCTTAATGGTTAACTTGCAAATCATCAACCTTATTATCTACATTTTCTCACAAAACAATTGCTCTAAATAGTTAAACAGTCACAATTGCTCTAAACTCTAAAAATGTAATATAAAGCTGTGCTAGTTGTAGTGAATAAATGGATACACTTTTCAGTTTCTAACAGTTTCTCTTTTACCCTACATCAATTGGGTTCCTTTAATAATCCTCATTAAAACATTAAGCACAGCCGGTACTACTAAAACTCTAGTTGCACTTTAATGTTGTGTTATACTTTAAGTATGCATCAGATTATTGGCTTTTGAAATTGGGCAGCTTTTAGATAATTTTTTAATAAAGGTAGAGGTGTCAGCATTAGTTTTTAGCCTAGAACCTGAAAAGTGGAGAGTTAATTAGATTTTTAATTCATGTTTATAAAAGGACAACAAAATATCTACAAGATTAGAGGTCCCTGATGGTGGACATATGCTTATGATGGAGAGTATGCGACTGTTATGATAGCTAGCACTACAGGAGTCAGGAGTATCGAGTATATATATAGGTTAAATGTTTGCTTTCCGTGCTACACAGGGGCAACAGAGAAGCTGTTGGATATTTGAGATAAATATGACAATAGTGCAGAGAAGATAAAAGAAAATAAATGTATTTATAACACGACGTCATAATTGGACTATTATAATGCCTAAGTAGTATTATTCGGCCTCAAAAGCGTTACAATAGGTCTATTGTAACACCATGAAGCGTTACGTATATGAGCATTAAAATAAACACCCTAATGTAACACTTCACTGATCAATTGTAACAGAGAGGAAAACGTTACAATAGACACCTACTGTAACACTAGCAGACCCAAATATAACACAAAATGAGTGATACAATAGTTTGATCAAAATTGCATAAGTGGGACCCACTGGTGGGGTCCACGTGGCCATTTTATCTATTGTAACACCATTTTTTTTATAATTAAGCAAAACTAGAATATGTAATATAACACTATATGTAAACATATATTACACTAAAATCGTCAAATTTAACAGTTATTTTTAAATTTTTTGAAATATATACTTTATTTAAAGAACAATCCTATAATCAATAAAATATCAAATTTGTATACATGAGTCTCAATTTTTTGAACCAGACTATTAAATAACAGTCTCAATTCTCCAAATCATACCACAACATAAGAGTCTCATCTCTAACGCAAACAACTACAACATAACATCTAAGCTATCCTTGGATAGGAAAAAACTACTCTTCGACTATCCTTGGATATCAAATTATACAAAATAACCAGGCAGAGAAGCACTTTTTGCCATTTTACACTTTCCTGATCTGGAAATAAAATAACCAGTCACAGAGCTACTTGTTTCCCTCATTCACCATTCCTTGCTCCTGTACACAAGTCACACCAAATTGCATAAAAAATTTTAAAAGTTGATTTGGTAATAGTGAATCAGTGCATAATAATGTGCAGCAGCTGCTGTTGCATATAAATTATAATGTAGCTTCTGCATAGCGCTTCACTAGGTCAGTTTTACATTTCCAAGATATATGCTTGAAAGTTAAAATCAAATTAAGCTTAGCATAATTATATTTTCTTCCTTTCATATTTTAATAAGAATTATATAAATTAAGTTTGCTTTGAGTCCATCTTTCCGGATACCTTCTAAAAAAATAGACGCAAATGCAAAAGCGGCTCTGGACAATTAGAAAACTAGAAGTACAGGTATCTGATCTATATACTACTTACCAACATATTGAGACTAGCTCCAATAACGAAATTAGCAAATGGAATATGGAGTGAAGAAAAAATAAAAAGTATCTGTGAAAATTACAAGTGAAAATGAGAACCTGATAGTATTACTTGAAGTATAAACCTTTAACACAGAGCTCTAGATACTCACAATAAACTCAGTCACTTGAATAGAGTTCGAAACTGGACCAAAAACTCCAGCTTCTTTTTAAATTTCCAAAACAAAGGCCACACATGTTGTTAATTTCCCATCGTTGTACACCTATTCATCTTGTTCCGGAATGGATAATAATAGGTCAAAGGTTAAACCTCGTTATTCTATCTCTGCTAGAATTCCATACAAGTCCAACTCTTGTAAAAATATTTAGGCAATTGATATGCTTTAGAGAGTGGAGGTCAAGAAGGTTTGTATATCTAATTATTAATACTTGAGCTGAAACGGGAAGTCACCTCAGTCCCAAGCCTCTTATTTAAAGCTTCATTCCACATATTTGCAGCATACGCTGGCTGCATTCTTGTCCACATAGTCATGACAGAAGTGACTTGTAAACAAACAAATCAACTAGTCATAAACGAGATTAACAAGATAAAACAAATATAATCTTCATCTAGCTCCGTGCTCACTTGTTTCAGTAACAGAGAATCTACGATAGCATATTCTCTTATTGCAGAATCATAATTCGAATTCGAAAACAAGTTCACGGACAATTTCACACAAAACGATGCATAATCAACGCAGCGATTGCGTTTCTAAGCCTTATCGAACACAACGCACGCATAAAAAAACAAATCAACTATTCGTAAACAAAATTATCGAGGTAAACTTATAAAATACAAATTAAATCAACATAATCAACATGATATACTCTATTTGATGAAATTACAAATCAAAACTAAACAGCGAGCATGAAAATGAGAATATATATGCTAACATAAATATACATTTATGTAAAATGCATATATGAGATTGAAGATAACATACAGTAATATACATTTTACTGTAAGTCGTGTACTTTTTAGTACCCCATAATGCATATCTAAGAAATGCATATCTTAGATAGGTTAATCATTAAATATATACATGTATACCACTGTCATAGCTCAAGATATAAGAAATATCCTCTGTTTAACTAGCGAAAAATAAGATCTATATATAAAGCGCAGGAGTGAGGTTTACATGTGAGAGACCACACTGAAAATACGACTTTGTGTATTCCAGTAATAAAGAAGTTACTTTGTTTACACTCACGAGATTCAGAATTAAAATTTAGTGCAAAAAAATTAGAAATAAAGTATAGGCTGTTGTGTTCATTAAGACAGAGTTGTGAATTTCATTGATAATCATACCAAAGCCAAAACATGTAGTTACCCTTTTCAGTGCAGTTATTCATTGTTGGTCACTAGACAAACAGATATCATGAAAACATTATGATAGGAATTGAGAAACATATTCAAAAACTTACGATGGAATGCTCATTGTAGAGCTTCCAAATAAGTTCCTACAAAGAAATTTTAAATATAGATTAATTATAGATAAATATACATTTGTGCTAATTTATATGTAACAGAAAAAATCCAGAAGTTCACAAGGTTGGCACAAATAGACGCATCTTACGGTCCTTTATCTGCACCATTTTCACCCTCTGAGCTTCCAAGTGTAAGATTGCTGTATGAAAGGTCACTGCTTAGAATTTCACAAATAAGTACATTGCTGACTTTGGTTTTTGGGTCACTGGTTTATATATCAAACAGAAAAGAATTAAGAATTAATATATAAATAACACAATTATTATGTACCCATCCAAAGACGATTAATACATCAAACAGAAAAGACCAAGTTGGACAACGCACAATAGTGTTAGTAGGTAGCAAATCAAGGATTTTGAGGAGTACATAAATAACACAATTATGTACCCATCAAAAGGTCTTAAAATATCACTGTTTATAATGTGTAATCAGGATCGATCGACGAGGACCAGGAGTACTGCATCAGGTCGAACTATTTCAAGTTAATAACTGTGATTAGTTATCGACTTTCAGGCAGAAGATGGAATGAAACCAACTACTATACGCTAAAAAAATCATCGCAAGAAAGTACAAGTAAGAAATATACAGAGTTCAGTGAACATTCAAATCTACCTTTCACTGCCGAAACCCATATTTAACAAAACAGTTAAGGAAGCTTTAATAACATCATAATCTTCTGTACAAAGCATCGACACCAGGGGGACAATAATACCTCTTTCAATCAACTTGTGTTTCTTCCTATTTTTGAGATTATTGAGCTCCCTAGCTGCAAGAACTCGTGCTCCGGTATCACCAAATAACAGGTCTTTCACAACAACGTCTAAAGCCCCAATTTGAAGCCATCGAAACCTACAAAATAAATCAAAAAAATTAGCAACAGCCTTTAAATTAGATCCATACATGTGCGTGTGTGTGGATTCAAATACCAAATCTCTACTTTATTTTTCAATTCATCATTTGAGAGTCGTGAGAGAGTGATTTGAGGATTCGAGATGAGAGAGAGACTGTTTGAGCGTGTTAAATCTGCTTTGTGTTAAGTCCGGATATTTTTCGTTTTAGGGGAAAAAATCCCGCCCATCTTTTTCCTAACAAACTGTGTTATTTTTATATATATATTTTTTAATTTTTATAATTAATTTATTATTTATTAAATAATATACTAAAAAGGTGACTTTTAAATTTATGTACAATAAATACATTTTTTAGTTTATATAATATTATAATTATATTCTTGATTCATTAGTAATTTATGATATAACTTTAATACTAGTTTTATGATAATATTTTGACTTTAATAAAAAAAACTAACGTAACACCAGATGCTAGTGTTACATGTTGTGCAACACCGGCATTTATCTGCAACACTAGGTTTATGGCTATTGTAACACTAATTGAGAGGTGTTACAATAGAACAAAAATTTCTTACCTAATATAACGCTGTCTGTAACACTTGCATTATAGTATCCCACTTATGGCGTAGTGTAATAATATATCTCTTCAACTTAATTATAATAGTATTTATACTTACAGGCTGATATACAAATTTAGCAAGATGGATAAACACCATCAATATCTAATGGTAATTATTAATTAACATTTGTAAACATTATACAACTTAATGGTTTATCTTTAACAATTTATAATCATTTATTTTATTTACTAAATATAGATGTTCTTCATTATTGAACACTCCTCCTTGAAGAACTTCTTCTATATGCCAACCTTATTCCTCAGATATTCAAATTTTCCTTTTGGAAGTGATTTTATAAAAATGTCAGCTAGTTGATCATCTGTATGATAATGAACTAAACTCACTTTTCCTTTGCTTTCAGCTTCTCGAACAAAGTGATATTTTATCTTGATGTGTTTTTTCTTTCTATGTTGTACTGGGTTCTTTGTAATAGCAATTGCTGATGTGATATCACAATAAATCTTAGTTGCTGATTGTTGTTTTTCACCCAATTCTGATAGTATCCTTCTAAGCCATATTGCTTGGTTTACTGCGATACATGTTGCAATATACTCTGCTTCAGCTGTTGATTGTGCTACAATATCTTGTTTTTGCCTTAATCATGAAAATATACCATTTTCGAGTGAAAACACATACCCGAAAGTGCTTTTCATATCATCTACTGATCCAGCCCAATCACTATCTGAATATCCTATCAGTTCAGGATTTTCCATAGGTCTAAACCATAATCCATGGTCCAAAATACCTCTTATATAACGCATGACTCTTTTGACAGTCTTCATGTGTAGTTGTGCTGACTTTTGCATAAACCTTGATAGCATACTTGTAGCATACATAATATCTGGCCTTGTTGCAGTTAAATATAATAAACTGTCGATTATGCTTCTATAACACTTAACATCTGCTTCTCCTAAATCATCATCTTTTCTCAATTTCTCATTTTGAGCCAAGGGAGTTGAAATTTGATTACATCTATCCATGTTAAATTTCTTCAAGATGTTAGTCGCATAATTTTTATGACCGATGAAGATGCCTTCTTTAGTTTGATCATTCTTCATCCCTAGAAAATAATTCATCATTCCTTGATCTGTCATCTCAAACATTTTCATCATTTGTTCTTTAAAACTTTTGATCATTGTCAGGTTACTTCCAGTAACAATGAGATCTTCGACATAAAGGGAAAGAACTAATAGATCAGGTCCTTCCACTTTGATGTATAGAGTAGCTTTATTTGGACTTTTCTTAAATCCTTGTTGATGAAAATATTTGTCAGTTCGACTGTACCATACTCGTGGAGCTTGCTTAAGCCCATTCAACGCCTTCTTTAATCGTAACACTTTGTCCTCCTTTTCATTTATTATGAATCCCGGTGTTTGCTCTATATAGATTTCTTCTTCCAGGAATCCATTTAGGAATGCGGATTTTACATCGAGCTGGTAAATTTTCCATTTTCGTTGTGCGGCAAGAGCAAGTATTGTTCTGATTATGTCCTGTCATGAAACAAACGCAAAAGTTTTATTATAATCTACTCCAAATTGTTGTGAGTAGCCTTTGACGACTAGTCTAGCATTGTATTTTTGAACTGAACCATCCAGATTTTACTTGATTTTGTAAACCCACTTCACGCCAATAGTGTCCTTGTGTGGTGGTTTATCAGCTAACACCCATGTATGGGTTTTTTCAATCATAGATATTTCTTCTTTCATTGCAGTTCTCCATTCTTTGTGCTGAGCTGTCTGTTCATAATTATTCGGTTCATCTGAGGCAAAGTAATGAACTTGTTCAGGATCTAAATCAGGTATTCTCACAGTATTTTCGTATAAATTTGACAGTCTTTGAGTTTTTGTAGGTGGTGAATCTGAAAAACTGTCATATTCATATCTTGGTGAGTCTGAGTTATTTGAGCTACTCTCAGACTCCTCCTGAAAATATTGTTCATGTTGTCCAGCCACTGTCGGTATTGGTTTCAGATTGAATGTTTTCGTGATAACATATTTTTTGGTGATGTTGTTTTGCTCCCAATCCCAAGAAGCATTCTCATAAAATACGACATCTCTAACAACTTGTAATTTATTGTTTTGTTGATTGTAAACCCGATATCCCTTGGACTGTGAACTGTAGCCAAGGAGGATTCCTTTGTCGACTTTATCTTCCAATTTATGATGTTTTTCACTTGGTACATATATGTAACATACACATCCAAATATTCTCAAATGACTCACAGATGGTCTATGCATAGACCATAATTGAAGAGGCGTTCTATTATAACAACCTTTGTAGGTAACCGATTCTGAAGATATACTGCTGTGTAGACGGCTTCCACCCATAATTTATTCGACAATTCTTTGTCTTTCAGCATGGATCTTGCCATCTCCATCACGGTTCTATTTTTCCTTTTAGACACACCATTTTGTTGTGGTGTATATGGAACAATCATTTGGTGACTTATTCCTTCGAATTCACAAAATTCTTTAAATTTTGATGAGGTATTTTCGGTCCCGTTGTCACTCCTCAAGCACTTGATTTGACGTCCACTTTCCTTTTCAACTTGGCTCTTGAATTTGTTAAAAAATTTAAATACCTCCAATTTTTCTTTCAGGAAGTATAACCAAGTCATTCGAGAATAATCATCAATAAAGAGAATAAGGTACTTGCTATTGTCAAGTGAGAGCATTCTCATTGGACCGCACACATCTGTGTGTACCAATTCTAATTTCTTGGATACTCACCATGCTTTTCCAATAAGAAATGGTTTTCGAGACATTTTTCCCAATTGACATCCTTCACATACACCTGTAGTTTCTGGAATCACAGGAAATCTCTTAACCATATTTTTGTTAGAAAGTAGCTTCAAACTTTGTATATTACTATGCCCAAAACGCTTGTGCCACAACCATGTTAGCTCGTTTGCTTGGGCATGCATTGACTTTTCTTGTATTTTGTATTGCCACTAAATGGGAAAACATTTTTGTTGCATTTTTACGCAAGCAATGTTATTTCCTTTTGGATCATAGATATCACAAGTGTCTCTTTTAAAATGAATTGAATATCCATTTTGCATTATTTGAGGAACACTGAGTAAATTTTGATCCAAACTAGGGATATAGAGAACGTCTTTAATTTGTCTTTCTCCTTTCTTTGTTTGAATAGAGACAGTACCTTTACCTTCAGATTTCACCATTGCCCATTCTCACTGGAACTTTAATAGAGGAGTCTAATTCAATGAAAACATGAGAGTGTTTGGTCATATGATTTGTACAACCACTACCAATAAGCCAAGCATCATTTGGATTTGTTGTATTTTGACATGCATAAAATAATTTGTTCTCATTCCCCATTGTTTCTGATATACTTGCTTGCTGATTTTTGATTCTACAGTCCTCCTCGGTATGGTTGAATTTTTTACAATAAGTACATTGAGGTTTTCCCTTAAACCAACAATTCTTTTTAACATGATTTGTTTTCTTGTAAACCGAACATGGAGAAATTTTTGCTTTTCTCTCAGATTCTTTGACGTTGCTAGTAATGCATCTTCTAGGTGCTCCTCCTTTTTTATTTAGCTTGAAGGATGAAACTTTGTACCCTGATTGAAAAGCTCCTTCAATTTGATGTTTCACTTCTTCGTGACATCCTATCTTCGTGAATTTGCAAATATGCAATCAACTCTGATATGCTTAACTATGTTAGATCTTTTGGTTCTTCAATCACAGTCACAACTATATAAAATTTTTTAGATAAGGTAACCAACATTTTCTCAACAACTCTTTGATCGGTTATATTTTCATCGTGTGATTTTAATTCATTCACCAATTTAATTACTCGAGAAGAGTACTCTTTAATGATTTCTCCATCTTTCATTTTCAAGTTCTCGAATTCACCTTTTAAGGACTGCAGTTTTATGGCCGTTGTTTTCTCATTTCCTTGGAATTCTGCTTTCAAAATGTCCCATGCTTCTTTTGCAGAAGTAACATTCATTATTTTGGGAAATATTACATCTGTAACCGCAAGATGAATCTTAGCTAATGCCTCTGCATCTTTTTGCGTCCAATCAACTTGTGAAGATGTTTGTGTGCTGGGTGTAGCCTCGGTTTGAGGTATACCTTTATCGACAACATCCCACAACTGTTGGGTAGCTTGTGGAACAATTTTCATCTTGATACTCCAGCATTTGTAGTTTTCTCCATTGAAAATGGGAATAACTTGTTGTTGAGGAAATGCCATTATTATATATTATATTACAGAAGTATGTATAAGCCTTCTTGATCTTAAGGCTCTGATACCAAATGTTGGATATTTGAGATAAATATGCCAATAGTGCAGAGATTATAAAAGAGAAGGAATATATTTATAATAATATATCTCTTCAACTTAATTACAATAGTATCAATCAACCTATTTATACTTACAAGCTAATATACAAAATTAGCAAGATGGATAAACACCATCAATATCTAACGGTAATTATTAATTAACATTTTTAACCATTATACAACTTAATGGTTTATATTTAACAATTTATAATCATTTATTTTATTTACTAAATATAGATGTTCTTCATTATTGAACAGAAGTTCAATGGTTTGGTTACACACGGGGCAGTCTTGAGAGATTTGAAATCCCAAATAAAATAAAAATTTGTGTACCCAAAAATAATATATGAAGAAAAGTAAAAAAATATTTCAACACAAAACTTTCAGAGGAAATATATACGCTTTATTTCTTCTGAAAAATTATTCTTCTACCTTTTTTGCTATCAAAATCATTCATAAGTCTTTCTTAATTTTTTAGAAGAAATAAAGCGTATATATTTCATGAACAACTCATATTAGTAGACCTTGACGACCTCTATTAGTGGGTCTTGACTACTTGGGTTCTCTTTAGTCTGTTCCGAGCCTAGACCAGCTTGGTTTATATTGGGCTTTGAACATGAATTCCAAGCATAATTAATGCGACATTTAATGTATCTTTAGGATGTATTTTTCCTATAAATATCATTTCCCCCCAACTTCCAGGAAGACTACTCGAGTTTCGTGGAAGTTATAATGGTCTATTCGCGACACGGGATACTTTCGGCCCTTTTTGGATATCAGTCCTTCACGGGTATCGGCACTTCATGGGTATCGCCCCTTCATGGGTTTCGTCATTTTATCGTTTAGTATGGAGCGACCTACACGTTTACAACGACTTATATAATGTGATTATGCACACCTATAGCATTTGCACAAGCTAATTGAATAGTGTTTGGCATAAAAAATCCTAATCAGGACTAAAAAGCGAGCGTTTATCACCCTTTTAACATGTCTCAAGGTTATTTATTGGGTAAAAGCTGCTAACAGGCCATAATCGGAGCTAATTTCCATGTATAAACTATAATTAGGCTCAAAATACCCTAATTTTAAGCCATAGTACATTAATTGGACTTAAGCGAGGCTAATCTGCCCTAATCGGGGCTAATTGGTCTTAATCAGGAATTATTATTATGCTTAAGAAACTAATTATCCCTAATCCATGCTAATCATGTGCATGAATAAGTTAAACGGCCCTAATTGGGATTAATTATATCACACGAATCATTAATTACCCTTGATTCAGGTTAATTATGTGTAATATACACTAATCGACTCTAATCGGGGCTAAATCTCATTAATTGGCCATAATCGGGCTAAGTTAAAAATCCTGATATTTTTTAAAAAAATTGATTTTTCTAGTTTTTTCAAAAAAATTCAAAAAATTTCGCAGGAGGTCACAGGAAAAACCTCTAGGAGGTCTTGGACCAACCTCCTAGGAGGTCCTACTCAGCTCAACCCTTTCCTGTAGTCTACTCGTCCCCTCCTGGTCGCCTGGGGCTTAGCCTCTTGTTGACCGGGAGGTGAACGTCCTGTAATTTTGTTTGTAAGAGGTTTTACTAGGCCCTAAGCCCCCATTTGGCCTCCTCGGATTCTCCTGCTCTTGGTCGGCCATGGAGCCACCTCTATGGTGGTCCTAGTCGACCAGGTTCTAGAGCCTCTCGAAACCTTTCTGTTCTTATTCTCATGAACGCTCTGCGCTTGTTCTGGTGAACGTTCTCCTCTTGTTTTAGTGAACGTTCTACTCTTCATAAAACTTATTTCCGTGGATGTTCTAGTCTTCACGAACCTAGTTCTCGTGGATGTTCTAGCCTTCATGAAACTTGTTCTTGTTGACGTTCTAGTCTTCACGAAACTTGTTCTCGTTGGGCACCAAATTTTGCAAGAATTTTAAAAAAAATTCCTAGGAGGGTCCCCGGAAAACCTTCAAGAGGGCCTGGACCATTCCCACAGGAGGTTCTGGTCGGCCCTAAGCCCTCTATGTGGCCTACTCGGCCCAACCTGTTCTTGGTCGGCCATGGAGCCACCTCCATTGTGCACCTGATCGACCGGGAGACCAACGTTCCTCGAACTTTTTGTATTCGTTCCCGTGAACCTTCTGAATTTGTTGTGGTGAATGTCCTATTCTTTTCTGATGGATGTTCAACTCTTTTTCTAGTGAACGTTCTACTCCCATTCTCGTGAATTCTCTACTCTTCATGAAACTTACTTCTCAGATCGTGCCTGTAATCGAGTCATGGCTATTGATGGTCATTGATGTTGGATTAAGAGCTTGATCTTGCTCTAATTTTCATGGTTTTCATTAATCATAGTTATTAGTATAATTAATCACCGAGTTAAGACTAACAACTCCTGTTTAGTGTCAGTCAGGGTTTTCTTGGAGGATTGATATGATAAGCGGCGCTCTGCGTCATTTTGTTCATTATTATGTCCTTTATTCTCATTTTTTGATCATTTTTCCTACCATTATTCTGTCTTTTTTATGGGATACCTGCTAACGCAAAGCAAGCAGAGTTATGACCTGCTATAGCAAGTACCTCTTTTCTTATAAAAGAAGATGAGAAGTGCTCATTTTCATTCACACTTTCATTTCTCAACTTTTCAAATTCTCTTAAGTTTTAGAAACTCCCAACTTTTTAAGTTTTTCAAGATGTCTCAAGGTCCTAGTAAACCCTCCATCTAATCCAAGAAATCCATGTACAAGAGTGCTGCAATCCGATCGTTGAAAAGTATAGCCTTCATTTCTCCTTATTCCCTTAACCGTTATTCTAACAGCTTAAAGAGTATGTTAGAAAAGCGGTCTTATGAGTATTCGTGCACCGTTCACTTTGATGCATTCAAGCATATTAGCATTCTTGATGAAGAGGACGTCGACGAGATTCAACCGAGTTACTCCTGGCCTGACTATATAGAGGTTTGCAAGGCCAAGTCAAACGAGAGGACCTGTAACCTGAGCACCAACATATTGTATGTTTACAAGGCAGCTCTGAAATCCGGGCCAAGGTTTCCATTACACCCTTTCATCCCGAGACTCCTTGCGGAGTTGAAGTTTTACCCATGTCAGTTCTATCCTAATAGGTAGGCTTTCATTATCGTTTATATCATGAGGTGTAATGACTTGGGAATTCCACCAAGTGTTTTAATGTTCCGAAGTATTTTAATATTGAAGGCATCTCCTTTCTCTAGGCCTGGATGGGTTCTTCTACAACACTGGCCCTATGTTCTTTATATCTTGAACACACATTCTCTTCATGACTCTATTCACCATTGGAACAAGAAGTTTGTAGTCTTGGAATGGAAGGAGGGCGACTAGGGGGTATACTTTAGTCGCGATTTTAGTAGTCCCATAGACAGTGCTCATTACATCCTTCATCTCATAGATGATGAACTTTACAACCGTGACCGCCTTATTGATGATAATGGAAAAACCCCTTATTGGGAGTTTGTCACGGAGACCAAACTCGCCGAGGTCGGCATTAGCAGCCTCTCGAGAGAGGGTATTCATTTTTATTCTATCTCAACTTTGGTCAAGTTTGTTCTTATATCCATCCTTCTTTATTTCGTTTCAGCTGCTGAGGCCCTGGATGCACTGACTAATAAGAATGACATGATCACGGGAAGAATGGCCAGGGAAATGACCAAGCAGGTTAACCGCATTCCCAAGGTCCCGGCGTTCCTTGAGGCCTCTAGCTCTGGAAAGAAAAGAGTGAAGGATTTTGATGGAAATGTGAAGATCCCCTTAGAACCTTCATGGGGCATATCTACCAAAGACTCGGTGTTCAGGAGTCCGATCATTGCTCTTGAGTGGTCCAAGAACTGCATTACTCCTTCAGACGTTCTTCACGTCTCATCGGGTGAGAAATTGCTCAAGGCCGAGGTGTTGGGGGCTCACGCCTTGTACCATGTACATTTTAACTTGTAAATATTTTTGTTCAAGTGTACTTCTTTTAGTGAATTTTCTTTAGAATTTTCATGAAATTTTCAGAGGTGGGTCACGGGAAATTCTTCAGGAGGCCATGGACCACCCTTCAAAAAGGTTCTGGTAAGCCTAAAGGCCTACATCTGGCCTACTCGGCCCATCTCGTTCTTGGTCGACCAGGATCATACCTCCGTGAAGGTCCTGGTCGGTCGGGACTCTCTGTATTGGGGACTTGGCCCTCTTGAGTCTTAATCGGTCTTAGTATCTTACCCATGTCTTTTGTGGATTTAGCCTTTCTTATGACTTCTCTTTCTTTTCTCTTTATCAGGCCAATGCTTACTTCGCTGCGTCCTCTACTCAAAGCATCAAGATGAGGAGTGACTATGCAGCACTACAAACTTCCAAGAACAATATGAAGTTTATTAAATGAATATTAGTTTTGAATATTCATTCGAGGACTTATGACTCTGCTTATTTTTTTAAATAATATTCTTTCTTTCCTTAAAGAATAATATTTTGATATTTGCCTAATAATTTTGAAAATGATTGATATCAGTTAAATCATCTTTACTTTAATTTTTTTTAAAGATCATTTTCGAACTTATCAAACCATTTTCAAAAAGGACAGATAGGACCTCAAACCTCGTTTTTAAGTTTAAATCTTCTTTGTGAAGGGGATTTAAATATTTTCTCAAAAATAGGGGATCCTGCTCAGTGTTGTATTTTTTTATATTTGCAACAAAGTTGCTGAATAAACAAAGAGAATTTTATTTTACTTACCAATGTTTGGGAAGTAAGTCTTGAAACCAGTTTAATTACGGGAAGGTTCCCAGTAATGAGATTTGGGTGTGGCTTCAAGTCAACCCACATTCGTAAATACTTCCCAAATATCTGGAAGTGATTTCATAAAAGTATTGTACCTATCAAAGAGCTAATATACGCTCGGGGAATGGCGATTCACTTCAGATTCCAGTTATAAAGATAGGATTCTTCAAGGAACTGGAAGTGCTCGACACCTAGTGTATCGGGATAAGTGTAAGAGGCTGTGGGACAGTCCAATATAACGCCCTAATGCGTCCAGAGTGGCGGCCAAAAGGAAATTCGTCCTTCTACTAGTAGTAAAGTCCAATTAATGATACATTGCCTAATCGACAATGTATCGTGGTTTATTCCAGAGGTTCCTTTCTTTCTTCAAATTTAATTTGAATACAACTCTGTATTGGAAAGCCCATTGACTAATTTATCAAAAGTGTTGTCAATGATTGAGAACTCGCACTAAATAGTGCTTTGGAACATTTCCACTTATATAATACCTTTATTATATATGTTCAAATTATGAAAAGGTTTTATCTTGAATCACCTTGTAACTTTATCTAATTATATTTTGAACATTATTTTTTCATGTGAGTTTTATGAAAAATATATGTAAGTATTTTGAAATATCTTGTAACTTCATCTTTTAAACTTATATCTAGTAAATGATTATCTTATGCATTAATTTTTTTTTCCAGAAATTTATCGATAAAGATACTTTGCACTTTTGAACAAACTATATATATTTTGAAGGTATATATATTGAATATTTTGCGACTTCATCGCGTTAAAGTTATCAAACTTGGTTCATTTTTTCTTAACCAAGATTTTCATAAATACTATGAAAAAGCTCATATATTGTTAATCAGTTAAATGTTATTTTGGAGGCTTTATTGCGCACCCTTACTTTATTCATTCATCACACAATAACATGTTAGATATATTTGATAATGTCATGGCTAATATGATTTATGTTTAGATTTCAGATCTTACTTAACAGGACAAGTCAGTACTTAACCATTAATCAGTACTTATACTGGAAGTCAGGACTTAAGGATATCAGTACTTATATTATCAGGAGATAATCATCAGAAGTTAGATATCAGAACTTAAGTGCTGAAGGACGTTCAGATAAGGACAGTAGCTGATTAAAGGAAAGAAGATCGAGATAAAGATAAGAAGAGATATGCATGAAGAAGGAGTTCCGTGAAGAATGGAATACTTGGAAGAAAAGATATCTGATTGATATATTTTAGGAAGCAGAATTATATTCCATATCAATTAGCGATTATCTTGTAACTATGTAGTATATAAACACAGACATAGGGTTTACACTATAAGTGTTATCATATTCGAGAAGATTATTTATTGTAACCCTAGCAGCTCTCGTGATATTTGTTCATCACTGAGAGGTAACAGTTCCATACTGTAACAGAGTTTATTGTTTCAATAAAGTTTGTTTTCTGTTACTTAATATATTAAAGTTCGATTTGATTGTATTATACACTGTATTCACCCCCCTCTACAGTGTGTGTGACCTAACAAGTGGTATCAGAGCCTATCTGTTAACACACATACAGTTAAAGATCCAAACACAATCATGTCTGACACAGAAACTTCAACTAAACCTACCAAAACTGAGGAACCACCAAAGACACAAATTCAGAGTCGGTATGAGACCATCGGAGTTCCCATACTGAGACCATCTGAATATCCCATATGGAAGGTGAGAATGACCATGTTCCTGGAAGCAACAGATCCAGAATACCTTGATAGAATCAAGGAAGGGCCTCACAAACCAACCAAGCTTGCTGTTGCAGTTGCAGGTGAAGCAGCAAAGACTATACCAAAGGAAAAGAGTGATTATACTGCTGAAGATATAGCATCAATTGCTAAGGATGCTAAGGTACGACACTTACTGCATAGTGCCATTGATAGTGTAATGTCAAACAGGGTAATCAACTGCAAGACTGCTAAGGAGATATGGGATGCTCTGGAAATAAGGTGTCAGGGAACTGACACAATTAAGAAGAACAGGAAGACAATACTCACTCAAGAGTATGAACACTTTGACTCAAAGACTAATGAGTCATTGAATGATTTATATGATAGATTTGTCAAACTTTTGAATGATTTGTCATTGGTTGACAAATAGTATGATCTTGAAGATTCAAACCTTAAATTCCTGTTAGCTCTTCCTGAATGCTGGGATTTGAAGACAACAACAATAAGAGACAACTACAATCTTGATGAAACAACTCTTGATGAAATCTATGGAATGCTCAAGACTCATGAACTTGAGATGGAACAAAGAAGCAAGAGGAAATGAGGAAAGTCAAGGACAATTGCTCTTAAGGCTGAAGAAGAATCCCCCAAAGCAGCTTCCTCAAAGAAAGACAAGGGTAAAGCTCTTGTTATAAAGTCTGATACTGAGTCATCAAGTTCTGAAAGTGATGATGACTCAGATTCTGAAAGCTTGCCTGAGACTGATGCTGATGAGGAGATGATGAAGCTGTGTGCTCTTATGGTGAAATGAATCACAAAGATTGCATACAGGAAGTTCAGGAAGGGAAAGAAGTTTTCCAGGAAAGGCATAAGTTCTGATAAGAAGAATTTCAGAAGATCTGAAGGCAGAGGAGGAAAGTCTGATAGAGGAGATTATACCAATGTTAAATGCTATAACTGTGGTGAGAAAGGCCACATATCTCCTGATTGCAAGAAGGTAAAGGGTGACAAAGGCAAGGCTCTTGTCACAAAGCAGAAAAGCTGGACAGACACCTCAGACTCTGAAAGTGAGGAGAACTATGCATTGATGGCAAATGCTGATAAAGAAAATGCTGAGAGCAGTTCTGAAGCTGCTGAAACAAAGGTACCTCAGACTACTTATGCTTTTCATACTGATGATATTAATGAGTTGAGAAGATATCTTAAAACCATGTTTGTTAGTTATAGAGATCAAACTTTAACATGTGAAAGATTAACTTCTGAAAATCTTGCTTTTAAGAAAAGAAATGATTTCTTAGAAAAAGAGTTAGTCATGTTCCATCAAACTCAGAAGGATAGAGATGATGCTTTTTATGTTAGGGATGAAGTGCTAAAAATGAATGAATCTCTAAAAACTGAGTTAGAAAAGGAAAGAGAGATTATCAGGACTTGGACTAACTCTGGCAAAACAACTCAAAATTTGCTACGTAGTGGAAACTGGAAAGAGGGCTTAGGTTATGGAGAAGATAAGAATGATAAAGGAACTGAAGAAATTAAGCCTGTTGTTAAGCAAAAGCCAAAGTTAAAACCTGTTAAGTTTGTAACTGTAAAGTCTGAAAATGAGAAATCAGAAGTTAAAGAGGAATTAATTTCAGACAAACTAAAACAGGAAAAGACAGCTGAAGTGAACATAGGCTTAATGACAAAGAAGCAGCTTAAGCATAAGCTGAAAGATGTTAAGAATGCAAACAAGGTAAAATCACCTAGGAAAAATAGGAATGGAAAGGAAGGTGTGAATAAAAGCAATGATTATAAACCTGTTCTTGATGCTCCTAGGAAAACATGTCATAACTGTGGAAGTTCTAACCATCTGGCTTCTTTTTGCAGGAAGAATATGAATATTAACTCCTTACCTTCAAAATCAGGAGTTAAGAGTCAGTCTGTTAGATACAAACCACAAAATCCTTGTTTTCATTGTGGTAGTTTATGGCATTCCATTTATACTTGTAAGGAATATCATAGTTTGTACTATGATTATTATCAAATAAAACCTTCTTTGAAGAAAGTTTCCAATGTTCCTTCTAGTGTAAATTCTGATTCAAAGTCTGATAATGTAAGTTCTGAAAAGAAAAATGTTAACATAAACTCTGATGCTAAATCCGCTGCAAATGTTAACAAACTTAATAAGACCAAAGGATCCAAGCAAGTCTGGGTCCTTAAAACTAATAATTAGTGGTCTTTGTGATTGCAGGGCAACAGGAAAAATATTCTAGTTCTGGACAGTGGATGTTCAGGACATATGACTGGAAATAAGGCCCTGCTATCAGA
This sequence comes from Apium graveolens, assembly GCF_009905375.1. Classification (NCBI taxonomy): domain Eukaryota; kingdom Viridiplantae; phylum Streptophyta; class Magnoliopsida; order Apiales; family Apiaceae; genus Apium; species Apium graveolens. The sequence continues at coordinate 215,027,160 of NC_133654.1, forward strand.
CTTTATGGAGAAAGCTGGCCCAAGTGTTTCTTATGGAGATGGAAACATTGGAAAAACATTAGGATATGGCAATATCAATCTTGGAAATGTCATAATTAAAGAAGTAGCTCTGGTCTCAGGACTTAAACACAATCTGCTGAGTATAAGTCAAATCTGTGACAGAGGTTATCATGTAGATTTCTTTGAAGAACACTGTGAAATTGTGAGTAAATCTAAAGGCAAAGTTGTTATAGAAAGGATACAGGCGTGGTAACATTTATGAAGCTAAGCTTTCAACAAGTACTGATGGTTCTGCAATCAGTCTGATGAGTAGAGCATCAATTGAAGAAAGCTGGAATTGGCACAAGAAACTCTCTCATTTAAATTTCAACAATATAAATGAACTGGTCAAGAAAGATCTTGTGAGAGGATTGCCAAAGTCAGTATTTGCTCCTGATGGTCTTTGTGATTCATGTCAGAAGGCCAAACAAAGAAAATCTTCATTCAAGAGCAAGACTGAATCATCAATTCTTGAGCCTTATCATCTACTACATGTTGATCTATTTGGTCCAGTGAATGTCATGTCTATTGCAAAGAAGAAGTATGCGTTGGTCATAGTGGATGAGTTCACCAGATACACATGGGTGTATTTCTTGCACACAAAAAGTGAAACTGCATCTATCTTGATTGAACATGTCAAATATCTGGATAAATTGGTCAAAGATTCTGTGAAAATCTTAAGGAGTGATAATGGCACTGAGTTTAAGAATTTGATGATGGAAGAGTTCTGCAAAAACCATGGAATAAAGCAGGAATTTTCTGCTCCTGGAACTCCACAGCAAAATGGAGTTGTTGAAAGGAAGAATAGAACTCGCATTGAAGCTGCACGTACAATGCTTGAAGAAGCAAAACTTCCAACCTATTTCTGGGCTGAAGCTGTGCAGACTGCTTGTTTTACTCAAAATGCAACACTTATTAACAAGCATGGAAAAACACCATATGAGATGGTGAAGAAAAAGAAGCCAAATCTGAAGTACCTTCAAGTATTTGGATGCAAGTGTTTTGTTCTCAAGACTCATCCTGAACAACTATCCAAGTTTGATCTAAAAGCTGATGAAAGAATCTTTGTTGGATATCCACTTTCCAAAAAAGCCTTCAGAGTCTATAATTTGAGAACAAAAGTGGTCATGGAATCTATCAATGTCTCTTTTGATGACAAGAAGATTACTGGTCTTGAAGATTTCATTGACCATGATCAGCTGAGATTTGAAAATGAAGACTCAAATTCTGATACTGAAAATCCTGACAGTCTAAGTCCTGATACTGTAAACTCTGATGGATTAGACTCTGATGTTATTGAAACTGTGGTGACTACGTCAAAGAAAGATGCACCTATGTAGGGGGAGCATACTCAAGATCCTACCACATCTCAAGAAACATCAGAACATACATCTGGCTCTTCAAGTTCTGATTCGTCAAGTTCTAATAAGCCAAATTCTGATAGTGCTGAAAATCTAAATTCTGAAGAATCCAACTTAGAGAGCATAGTTTCAGGGGGAGCATCAAAAAATGAAAATGAAGACAGCTTGGATCATGGGGGAGCATCCAGTTCTAGAGAAAACCTTCCATCTGCAAGGAAGTGGACAAAGTCACACACACCTGATTTGATAATTGGAAATCCTGATGCAGGTGTCAGAACTAGAACAGGTACTTTAAATGAATGTCTTTACAATTCTTTTCTTTCTCAGACTGAGCCAAAGAAAGTGGAAGAAGCTCTTCAAGATGCTGATTGGGTGCAAGCAATGCAGGAATAGTTAAATGAATTTGAAAGAAACAAAGTCTGGACCCTAGTGCCAAGACCAAAGAATAGATCTATTGTTGGTACAAAGTGGGTGTTCAGAAACAAAACTGACAGTGATGGCATAATTACAAGGAATAAGGCAAGGCTGGTTGCAAAAGGATATTCTCAACATGAGGGAATTGATTATAATGAAACATTTGCACCAGTTGCTAGGTTAGAAGCCATAAGGATATTTTTGGCTTATGCTGCTCACAAAAAGTTTACTGTCTTTCAAATAGATGTGAAAAGTGCTTTTCTCAATGGAGAATTGGAGGAGGAAGTATATGTTGAACAACCTCCAGACTTTGTAGATTCCAAACATCCAGATTATGTCTACAGGCTTGATAAAGCACTTTATGGACTTAAGCAAGCTCCTAGAGCATGGTATGAGACTTTAGCTCAGTTTCTTCTGGAAAGTGGATTCAACAGAGGAACAATAGACAAAACACTGTTCTACCTCAACCACGGAAAGGACTTACTTCTCGTCCAGATTTATGTTGATGATATCATTTTTGGGTCTACAAATGACAGACTTTGCAAGAAGTTTGCCAAACTGATGCAGTCAAGATATCAGATGAGTATGATGGGGGAACTTAGCTATTTTCTGGGCCTTCAAGTCAAGCAGAATGAAGAAGGCACTTTTATTTGTCAAACTAAGTACACCAGAAACTTGCTAAAGAAATTCGGAATGCAAGATTGTTCAAGTGCATCCACTCCCATGGCCACTGTAACAAAACTGGATAAGGATACTGGTAAATCAGTAGATATTACTGATTACAGAGGTATGATTGGCTCTCTACTCTATCTAACTGCTAGTAGACCTGATATAATGTATGCTACCTGTCTTTGTGCAAGATTTCAAGCAGATCCAAGAGAACCTCACTTAACAGCTGTGAAAAGAATCTTTAAGTATCTTAAAGGAACAGCTGATCTGGGATTGTGATATCCTAGAGAATTAGATTTTAAACTAATAGGTTACTCAGATGCAGATTTTGCAGGTTGCAAAATTGACAGGAAAAGCACAAGTGGAAGCTGGCAATTTCTTGGAGGCAGATTGGTTTCTTGGTTCAGCAAGAAACAAAAGTCAATTTCCACATCAACTGCAGAAGCAGAGTATATTGCTGCAGGAAGCTATTGTGCACAGATTCTTTGGATGAAGAATCAGTTACTGGATTATGGGTTAACATATTTCAAAATCCCTATTTACTGTGATAATCAAAGTGCTATTGCTATGACAGGTAATCCAGTTCAACACTCTATGACAAAGCACATCAGCATCAGGTACCACTTCATAAGGGAATATGTAGATGAAGGTACAATGGAATTGCACTTTGTTCCAACAGATCAACAACTAGCAGATATCTTCACAAAACCACTGTGTGAAGCCACTTTTACAAGATTTGTAAATGACCTTGGAATGGTTTCAGGTTCTTTTTCTAAATCTGTCTAGTTTTGTTCTGTTTCATTAGACTTTATGATCAGTATTTACAGAATTTAATCTCTTTGTGTATTCTGTGATTAATTGAAATATGCGTTCAAGTACTGATTATTGTCTGATATATGTTTCTAAACTCTGATAAGTGATATGTCTGTTTAAGTAACTATTCAATCCTATGAGGATAACTGTGCTAGATACTGACCTAGTAGTCTTCAATAAACAAATGATCCCATGTAAGAAGTAATTATTTCTGTGGAAATCTTATGACACAAGCAAATTCTGATAATTGAGCTTAGTTGAGTTTACTTTGTTTATCTTATTACTAAGTCACAAATTAAAATAATGCTACTCATCTGTTAAGTTCCGATACTAGTAAATCTGCTGAATGTACTAAGTGCTGATAAACCTCAATTATCAAAAGAAAAAGCAAAAAGATCAAAAAAATAAAATCAGGTACTCCTTTGAGATCTAGAGTAAAAATGTGGAAGGGACGACCTAAGTGCATTGCTGGTATTAAGTAAATATGCATTAGAAAAGCAAAATATTTTCTTGGTGACGTTTCACACTCTATGATTACTGGAGAAATACTCTGATAATAGCATAAATTCTGATAAGCAGTCGTGACTCACTTACACTGAGAAGCCACTGTAAAATAGAATTTAAAAAGATGCATAAAATTAGCACAAAACAGTTGAGGTGGACTCAAGCATGAACTCATTCATCAGTAGGTTTCAGGATAATGACAGCTCTTTTACAAAATTTTAGTTATGCCTTATTTCTAAGATGTACTGAAGTGAATCAAACTTTACTCCTTGTCTGAAATTTAGCTTAATGCACACACTAATCACTCCATCTGAATGATGAAAATTACTGTGGTGGTCTATGTTGTTTTAGATAAACAGTCATTGTGTCATTTTGCACTAACTCTGAGGACAAGTTCTGGTTGCATATTCTGACGATTAAGTTCTGAAGAGTATAACTCAGAACTTGTATGAGGATTTACTCAGATAGGCATTCCTTTTTCGAGTTAAGAAATTATGTTCTGATGACTGTTAAGTTCTGATATAAGTCTAAGTTATGATATTACAGTCTAATTCTTTACTTGACTTATCTGTGGATAAAATTTGATAACAGTCTCGGTTCAAACTAGAATATGTTGAAGTGAAAGATTAATAGTCACTATGGTTAGGGTTAATGATATTCGTACTTGAACAGTCCTCTTTTACTTGTTTCTTGTGCGCATTCAACCATGTTTTCTCCTTCCAATGAATGTTATTCTTTTTCCAAGTCTGGGGAGACGAGGTAAAATTAATTCTACCTGTCAGCATTAAATACTTTTCCGTCTCCTGGCATTCTCTTGCCTATATAAGCAGCCACTTCACATCAGCCTTCCCATCAAATTCTTTCTCACAAACTTACCTTCATACGTTTTCTTTCAAAAACACAATGGTCAGATACAACATGTTTTTGAACTACCAAAACTTCAATATGGAGCTAAGCTGTGCCGACTGGCAGCAGGAATGGCACGTCACAGCCATTCCTGAGGAGATATGGGACTCTGTCCCACAGGAGGTACTGACCCACCTCCTGTTCTTCTATATGGACTACCATCGCCATCTGGAGCGATTGGAGGAGGAAAGGCTGGAAGCTCTCCGCCAGCAAGAGCGTATCATCCGACTCGCCATTCTGTTTGTCGAGAGTAGGAAGAAGAAATGATTTAATCTCATCTTCTTCCTGTTTTTCTTCATCATCAGCCTTGCCCTGCTTCTTGAGCTAGGACTAAGGCTGTTGATGTTAGGTTTAGTAGCTTAGGGAAATCTTGTATAAGTACTGATGTAATTTCCATTTCATGAATGTATTCTCTTGATATATTAATGAAATTTGTTTTTGTTTCAAGATTTTGTCTCTAAGTTATTTTGTAATGCATTGATAAATCCTGATAATTATTCATATTCTGATGACCATATATATTCTGTTTTAATTTAAGTTCTGATTTTCCTTTATCAGTACTTACTCATATAATTTATCTTGGTCACTTTCACTTGATTTCTTTTTAGAATATTAATGTTGCAGTGAAAATTAATTAAATAAGTGGGAACGGTTTCAATTTTGAATTAAAACCGTTTGACCTTGATTAATGGAATATCTGGGTAAGTGGAACGGTTTTTCCTTGAAAACAGGCAAGTGGGCAAGTAATGATTACTGTTTTCTCGCGCCCAGTAACTATCCGTTATTACTGCATGTCTGACAGGTGTCCAACGGTAACATTTTTTTTCAGAGTATAAGTACGACAGAGAGAGGATTTCTTTAATCTTTTATTTCCTTCATACTTTTTCTCTCTACTTGCTTTTACTCTCTTTCTCTTTTCTTCTCACGTTGGTTTTTCATACAGACATTTTATCAAACACCTAACAGGGACTTTTGAATCTCAATTTTTCACATGGCACCTAAGGATTTAATCATTGATGGAGCTAAGTTTGTTCCAAACAACTATGCTGCAATTCTTGATCATGCTGAAGCTCCATCTGAATTGCATTTTGTGCAAGATCTTCTTGCACACAGTGAGATTGGGTATGCATTAACCCAGCCTTCAGTCTTTTCGAGCCAACAAGTTCTGACGTTTTGGCGGACTGGGTACTTTGATAATGGTGGTAAACATGGCACTCCTAGTATTGTTTTCGAAGTGGGTGATTCTTCTTATGCAGTCACTCCTGGTACAATACGTAAGGCTCTACATCTTCCAGAAGGTTGTACTTTTTCAATTCCAGAAGAATCAGCTCTTCAGGAGTTAATGGCAAATTTGGGGTATGAACAGAGTTTGGCAAAACTTGGGCAGTTGAAACGGGCTCATATCAGAAGAGAATGAAGCTTCTTCTTCGACTGCATCACCAAAGCTTTTGGGAACAAATGTTCGAATTTTGAGGCTATCCCAATTCTGAGTCAGCATATCGGGTATGCTATTATCAATCAAACTCATTTTGATTTTGCAACTGGTATAATTGGTTTTATTGGGGATAGGATGACAGAGGATAGGAATGTTGTCTATTTTGCTAGATTCTGTCAACTTATTTATACTTTTTGTACTGATGAACCTCAATTAGTCAGTTCCTCAACCCCACCTTTTAAAGTTGCAAAACGCTACTTTAATGACCTGGTAAATGCTGACACTAAGAAATCAGTGGTTAGACCATTACAGATTCCTCAGTCTGTAAAACAGATCCTAGTAAATGCGGATCCTGATACTTATAGATCTGTTTACTCTGATGTCCAACCAACAACAAACACCCAAAAACCATCATCCTCAGCACCTACCACTCATTCTACTCAACCTACCCTCAAGACATATCTCAAATCCTATCTCTCCACTTCACAGATTGTTCAAACCTCATCCTCAGCACCTACTGTGAAGCCTTCATCCTCCAAGCCAAAGAGGACAAAGACTGTTCCTCAAACACCTCAAAAGAGAAGGAGGATTGCCTTGAGAGATGAATCTGATACTGAGGAACAGGTTCCTTCTTCAGAACCTGTTGTAAGTGAAGCTGAGAAAGAGACTTCTCAGAAGGATTCTGGAATTGGGGGATCTAGGCTTCTCAAAAGGCTTAGAAGAATGACAGTTCCTGAAACTCCCAAGGAATCCAAATCAACAAAGAGATACAAGAAACAGAGGGCAAAAAGGCCAGTTTCAGATAATGAAGAGGAAGCAGCTAAGGAAGGGGATCAGGAATCTTTGATCTCACAAGACAAGGAATTTGCTCCAGTCACTTCTTCTCCATCAACTCCATCTCAGGAAGTTGTTTCTGAAAAGGCTAACACACCATCCGTGTCTCCTGTTGATCCAGGCACAAGTGCTGATATTGATGTTCAAAACTTGGTTGTGCCTGAAGTAATTCTCTTAGAAGCTCCAACAGCAAATAATCCTTCCACAACACCTGTTACTGATGCTGTTCAAACTCCAGAGTTATCAACAACACCTTCTCTGCATCAAGATGCTGATGATCAGACTTTAGGTGAGCATCAGGATATGGCTGTTGATCAGAACTTAGAACAAGATCAGCAATTAGAGGATGCTGAAGCCTCCATTGCTACTCACACTGTTATTTTATCGGAGGATACTGATTCTGTAAGTTCTGATGCTGCAAATGCTGGAGATACTGGTGATGCTGCTCCAACTGCAGATGCTGCAGGTCCTTCAGGACATGCTCCTCAACAGACTATTCTAAAGTCTGAACTGGTTAAGAAGTTTGTTACCAGAGAAGCACCAGTACCTTGGAGTGAAACTCCTGCAGGACAGGAGTGGACTAAGGAATGGAACTCAGTTTCATGTGTTCCAACTGAAAAGCATCTTGCTGAGCACTTGACTAAAGCTGATGAAATGTTAAATTCTGATGATTTCAAAACCCAGCTTAGAGTCACTGCATTGAGTACTAAACATCTACAAGGTCTTCACTCAACTACTCATGCAGATCTACAAAAGATTCAGGAAGAATTTATCAAACAGGAACAAGTTTGGAAAATTGATAAGAAAAAGTTCTTCTAACCTACCTTTGACAGGATTACTTATATTGAGAAGACTCAAGATAATCAACAAGCTCAGATTGATGATATTCTGACAAATCAAGCTTCTCAGCAATCACAACTTAATGAAATCCAATCTTCAGTGGAATTGCTTGTCTCTCTTCTATTACCTGCTGATGCCAAAAATGGGGAGAAAGTAATTAAGTCCAAATGCAAGACTGACAAGACACTGAAAGGTAAGGATGATGGAAAAGATGATCGAGGAAGCTCTGGAATGGGTAGAGGTCATAGTCAAGGTAGAGGATTCACATCAAGATAAGCTAGTCACAGGACAAGTTCTGATACTGGGAAAAGAATAAGTTCTACTACTGGTAAAAGGATAAGTTCTGATGAACTTTTAGATCTTGATGAGGAAATGTCAAGACAGTTATTTCTTCAGGAAAATCCAGGAATGGACTTGGAGAGTTTAATGAAAGAAGAAGCCAGGCTTAAATCAGAGAAAGTCACATCTAAATCTGAAGCTTCTGGTAAAAAGCCACTTCCAAAACTCATAGGCATTGTGATCAAAGAAAGGACACATACTGAAGCAACATTGGCTAGATCACAACCGCAGATAGATCCAAGATCCAAGGGTAAAGAAAAGGTTGGTGAACCTATCAAGGTTTATGTGCCTACTGAGGATGAAGAAATTACTGATGAAAAGGATAATCTTGCTCTGACTTCAAGAAAAGTTCTTAAAACAACCTCTGACATGGCTCAAGTTGTTCAGAGTCAAGAAATTGTAAGTTCTGATATTCAGAAGAAGCAAGTAACCTCTGACATAGCTCAAGTTAACTTGATATCAGAAGATAGACCAAAGACACTTCTACCAGGATTCACTAAAGCAAAACAGACTCAACCTTTGAAGACTACTGCAAGTGGTTTTGAAGCAAGAGTAGTTACTGGAAAGGAAGCAAGAGATAAAACTAGATTGGGAAGTGCTGATGAAAGGAGAATACATAACACTACCAATGATCCAACTTCCTTGAGTGAACCAGGTATTGGAGCAACTCCTGAGAGATTGAATCAACTGGAATCTGTACAAATGGTTTACCATACCTACTTGAAAGAATACATCTTATTGTATTTCATGACAGATGGTAGGGTTTATCATATAAGACAAAATGCCATTCCATTGAAGTATTTTGAAGAATTGGAGCATGTACTATTCGTACTTCAAGTGGATGACAGAATAACAGGAACTGCCGCAAACTATTTGAAAGAACAGATTCAGAGACAGAAAAGGCTTTATTCTGTTAAGTCTGACAACACATACGTTCCAAAGTACAGAGATCACAAGGGGGATATAGTTGAAATGAAGCTCAATTCTGCTCAAATTATAACTACCTTTCTAGGGTACAGGGCTGTGGAATTCAATCTTGAGTCTGATAAAGCTTATTTGATCAGACTGGATCAGGATATAAGAAAAGCAAAGATCAATGATCTCAGAGCTGCAATCTTTCAAATTGGTGAAGATACTGCAGAGCTTAAAGATGCCAAAAGGAGAATGATTGATGAACTTAGATATGCTGAGAGATGTTTGTTGAAGAACTATCTCAGAACAACTCCTGACATCAGAGAGATCAGATAATGAAGCCAAGTCAAAGATCTACAACTGCTTAAATTCTGATATTTGAACAAACTGAAGTTGTTATCAGAAGTTAAATATTGGTAAAGCTTTAAGGACTGTAAGTTGTAGTTATCTAGTCTAATTCTCATGCATTTGTACTTAATATTTTTGACATCATCAAATATCTGTTAAACTTGTATATTATGCTAATTTACAAGTTGGGGGAGATTGTTAGATATATTTGATAATGTCATGGCTAATATGATTTATGTTTAGATTTCAGATCTTACTTAACAGGACAAGTCAGTACTTAATCATTAATCAGTACTTATACTGGAAGTCAGGACTTAAGGATATCAGTACTTATATTATCAGGAGATAATCATCAGAAGTTAGATATCAGAACTTAAGTGCTGAAGGACGTTCAGATAAGGACAGTAGCTGATTAAAGGAAAGAAGATCGAGATAAACATAAGAAGAGATATGCATGAAGAAGGAGTTCCGTGAAGAATGGAATACTTGGAAGAAAAGATATCTGATTGATATATTTTAGGAAGCAGAATTATATTCCATATCAATTAGCAATTATCTTGTAACTGTGTAGTATATAAACACAGACATAGGGTTTACACTATAAGTGTTATCATATTCGAGAAGATTATTTATTGTAACCCTAGCAGCTCTCGTGATATTTGTTCATCATTGAGACGTAACAGTTCCATACTGTAACAGAGTTTATTGTTTCAATAATGTTTGTTTTCTGTTATTTGAGTTATTAAAAGTTCGATTTGATTGTACTTTACACTGTATTCACCCCCTCTACAGTGTGTGTGTGACCTAACACAATATATCATTGACTGATACTTATCAAGTACTTTAGATACCAATAATTTTTTTCATATTAGAGATCGGATTGTGGATCCGATGGAATACCCTAAGGAGGGACCAAATGATGTTCATATTGAGGATGTAACGATTGAGGATGTTATCCTAGAAGGGATTATTGCCGAGGAGCATCCCGTGGAGGATCCTGATGAGACTGAAGAGATGATCGCTAAGGAATTGATGACCATAGTCAGAGAGACTACTAGAGCTAGAATGGCCGCAAGGGCAGCTCTAGAGGATGGAGAGTTACCGAGGGCACAACCGATAGTGAGAACAGATGGAGTGGGGCCTTCCATGGCACCAGTTATATCAGTATTAGACCCTCTCCATGAGGTTCGTGTAGACATCCATGAGGTTCCACCAGTTCCTATTCCCTTCCATGTACAAAGCCCAGCGCCTACTGAGGAGATTCCACCTTTATCTCCTGCATCACCGACACCTGACGTTGTGCTTGGTTATTTAGTTTGTCACCCGGGTCTACACCACCTGCACCCCATGGACTATTAGATGCAACCGTTCAGGCTTCTCTTATCGCCAATTATCAAATGACTTTGGGCGGCCAGTGTGAGGCCCGTAATGTTAGATGCGAGTTGTTGGATCGACTTACTGCACCGAGGAGTGAGGGCGGAGTACTAAACTTTTTTCTAGAGCAACATTTTTCTATTTCCATTTTTAGCTTAGAAAATATGTGCAGAAGCTTGCAGGTCCGTGACAATCATTTTTCTAGTTAATCTTGGCCCTTGATCTTTTATTCTCTCCAGCTACTTTGTAGACTTTTCAATCTAGTTGATAGAATGTTTGTTGACTGATAATATTGAATCTTGAATTTGTTTGCATTCTGTACTTGAGAGACATAACGAGATTTCCAGTTTATTCAATAGAGAAGTGACATCTCGATAAGTATAATGACTTATCGAGATCTCTGAGTTCTCTATAGGTATATTTTACTTGTCGAGATATCTTGATCTTTGCATGTGGAATGACTTGTCGATATGTCTGAGATCTCTATATATAGAATTGACTTATCGAGATATCTCTGAGATCTCTATATACATTTTGACTTCTCGATTTCTCTGAGATCTCTAATGAGAGATTGACTTGTCGATATCTCCAATCTTCACATCTTCATTTGACTTGTCGATATCTCTGAGTTCTCTATATGTAAAAATAACTTTTCGATATCTCCAATGTTCACATCTTCATTTGACTTGTCGATATCTCTGAGAGTTCTCTTTAAGCCATTTTGGACTTCTCGATAAGTCATTCGGGACTTTTCGAATGACTTCTGGATATTTCTTGATCTGTGACTTGTCGATATCTTGACTTAGAACATTTTTTATAAAACAGTTTTATTCATCTCCAACCTTCTTTACTTTTCTCCGAGGCATGATCATGGCTTGATCTTCTTCCAGAGTTTATTCCTTAGATTGAATCTGTTTACAGAAAAATACTCCAGTTTAATCTTCTAACCCTTTTATAGACTCAAAAAATACAATACAAAATTCAAAATAGATTATCAAACAACTAAATCTCAGGGTTGTTAATGTGACTTAGTCTTGTTATTATACAGGCATGTCTTGTACAACAATCTCCCCCAATTTATAGAAGATTGCTAAACACAAATTCATGTATGATAACAAGACTAACCCTAAGCTACAATTAATTACATAAAAACTAACAGATTAATAAATACAACTTTTATATATTAGATGATTACATAAATTTAATAATTACAGCCATCAAATGAATTTCTCATAACCTGGTTATTTTCTAATGAGGTCCTTTATATTTACTAGCACTTAGAGTTCTTCTATTATTCCTGTCCCTCTTAGAGCTTCCACAAGCTTGAGCCATTCATCCAATGAGTACCCATTTGTATAACCAACTCTGAATCTTGAGAATCTGCGAACTTGTATGTTCAGAAAATGTCCATCTTTTGATATTCTACTCAACCCCCTTGACTTGAGCTCATTTGATCTCTGCTCAAACATTTCTATCATTTGGCATACTTTCTATCTCTTTCCTCCTTTTCAGCCTTCAATCTTGCATGTCTTTCATTCATTTCCTTTAACCTTTCAGACATCACAGCCTTCCACATTCTTGTACTTGTACCCTTGTCCTTTATCAAGCTGATCATCTTCTTCAATTATGTGGTTGAAAAAGTTTCCATTACTGCCCTGCTAAGCAAAATGAAGGATCCATCCAAATAGTAGATTCTGACTTCTGCTAAAGATACAACCCAAACTTTGACAATTTGTTCAGCTAATTGTTGGAAAAAATCATCATCTGTGAAGCACATGTTTAGAGGCAGAAAGTTATCTTGATTAAAACAGTTCCAGATGACACCAACATCAGCTTGCATTTTCCTTGCTTTTCTTCCAACAGACTTGAAGTGAATTATGGTTGGAGGCTTGAATGAAGGTAGGTTTGTGATTTTCTTTAGTGTGACATGGACAGATTTGATTGGTATTTTGAATAGGGTGTTTGCAGTTTGTTTATACAAGAATTTTGGCTTTGAGGTAGGTTTTGATGGTGTTTTTCTAGGTTTGGTGGTTTGAGTTTGTGAAATTTGGATTTGTTGGATATTTTTCTTAGTTCCTTCTTCTTCTCCCCTTTTCTTCCTTCTACTATCATCTCCCTTCTTTCCATCATCCCTTTTCTTCTCATCCTTCTTCTTACTACCAGTTGCCTTTATAGATTGACTTGGATTTGAGACAAAAGGTTTTTACTCATCATCATCCATATCATCTTTGGTGTTGAATTTAAGTAGTTAGCAACATGGTTTCAGTATTTTGTAGATATCTTCCCAAAATCTGGATTACCTCCTCATCTTCATCTGTCTTTTTCTGCTTTATCTTGAGATCAGTTTCCAATATCATGATAAGTCTTAGATTATCCCTAACACAGTTTTTGGGGATTGAGAAGTATTTACAATTGCTGGTTTATGGACATATGTAGGCCACCCCCTTGCTTGGATGAAGGTAGGCTTCAGGAAAAGTGTCACGACCGAGAAATTACGACTATTTTATATGACATTAAGTGAATAATTATGTGATTTATGATACTATAAATTATGAATGATCATAAAAGATTATCTGTTATGTGATATATGTGTTATGTGTGGTTCAGGTTATCTTTTGGGTATTTTATTACGTGTAAATTTAAATTAATTTTAAAAGTTATACTATCGAGGTTTCGTTTTAGTAGCTGATATTTCATATATATAATAATTGGCTTTATTTTGCATCATATGTCGTATACCATATTAATTTTCCGAACATCCAGTTAATTTAGAGAATATTTTGTTTCGTGAAAAATGATCTTTCCGGGCCCCTATCGGGACATCAAAGCCCACAAAAATTGTATTTTTATTTTTATAAAATTTTGGGACTTTCAAATATTCCATATTTTTGCATATTTGGATTATTCGTAATTTTTGGAAAATTTTGATATAATGTTTGTATTTATTGGATTAAAAATTATTATCTGTTAATTATTGATTTCAGGCTAATTATTTTTATTAAATGATATAATTAGGCCCCAAATAATTTTAGGGGTACTTTTATGTAAGTATAAATAGTTTTATTTATTTATTAATAATTATTATTAAAAATCAGATTTATATTTTATTTTTCAGAAAATAGAAAATTTCTTTGAAAATCTGTTCTTATTGTTCTTGAGGGTTCCTGAAATCAAATCCAAATTTGGAGATTATACGAGTCCCAGAATTTGATGTATGAGTAACCAAATTTTTCGTGATTCAATGCTCTATGCTTACAACCATCAAAAATACCAAACGATAGGTAAAATTTAATTTCGAATTCTAGGGTTCTTATTCGAAATTGGGGCTTTTTGATTTAGAGATTTTTGGATGATTCTAATGATTGGAATAGTTTTGTTATGTAATTTGTAATTGATTCATCCTATTAATTGTTACGTTCTATTGCTAGAAGTTGTTAGCCGAGGTCTTGAGTTTTGATGTTTTTATGTTTTAATTTTCCGGTCTTGATATTGATTATTAGATGTTTATGATTCCATAAACAGATTAGACATAATTAGAGCTTTAATTTCGTGTATACCACGATGTGTTTGGTTAAGAAATTGCCTAGTTCGTGATTTCGCCGGAACTCGGTTCGAGTTCGCCGGCTTTTCATGAGTTTTGACCGGTTTGAAGCCTGGGGATGTCAGGACCTTGTTTGTTGTTTCGGTAAAATGTTTGGGTGATGGGAAATGTTGTGCAGACTGAAAACGAATCAAAACGATCCGTTTTGACCTCCGATTGGCAATCCCGGAGTTTGGCCGGAAGATTGCCGGTTTCTAAAATTCCCAGATTCCGACCATCTTCAAGCTTTTTCCGGCAGTGTTCTTCACAATTGGGGTTTTGATCTTGCTGTCCCCAGTTGAATTCCATAAACCTGTTTCTGGAAATTAATTTTCAGAAAATAATTCAAAGTTCATATTTTAATTCCAAAATTAATTTTAAATCCAAAAATTTAGTTTAGTTAATTATTTTAAATAATTAACTAAATTATTTTAATTCCAGAAAATTATTTTCTTTATTATATTCAAAAATATAAGTTTGATTTAATTATTTATAATTTATTTTAGTTAATTATTTATGGATTTACTTAATTGATTAATTAATTTATTTAATTAATTAATTTTATAAATAGTTAAATAAAATGTAATTATTTTTAATTAAGCCAAGTAATGATTTAAAAATCATTTTGAGCTTTTAAAAATTATATGAAGGTATTTAAAATTCAATTAATATTATTATTAATTAAATTATTATTATTTTGTTGGTAATAAATAGACCGTTCGTCCGTTTAATACGAAACGAACGCGTCTAGACTCGGAAAAATATTCTGCTTTTATTGAAAATACTTTCGAGACTTAAATTCTTTTGTATCGAAGGTCGTGTTTTGCGAGTCTTTCGGAGTCGGTTATTGATCGATAAATATTATTTTTTGACCTGATTTCAATTTCGAATGTACCGAGTCAAATGTTTTGACTAACTGAATCATATGTTATATGAATTATGTGGGACATGCCTTATATATTTACATGTTAAGTGAATTGTGAGACCACGTGTCTTTTAAACTTCATATTATTAAATGTGATCCCTATCTGTGAATATCGGGTGGGTAGACGACAAGGATAAGTGTAAAATAGATAATTATATATTATCAGATAATTGAAGTGGTATCTTTTATGATAGATACATATTGTTCGAGACGTTCAATGCCATACAGTGATAGTAAAAGTAAAGCTTGATTGTGTGTGGTACTAAGATAAATAAATACGTAATAGAGATAAATATAGAGTGGTGATTGACAAAAAAGGGTCATATAGCCTATCACTAGAGACACATATATACCAGAACTGAGTTATATGGAAGATAGTTAAAGATCAAAGGATTATCAATTGAGGCAAGTATTCTCGAACTTTCTTGTGATATGTTGCATGTATTTCTTTCCTATTCTAAGTTCAGAATAGTTAACTGTTTTATATTTCCTTGCAATTACTCTTAATTATGCACGTACCTTTCATTATTGTTCCTTTATTATTGATTGATCTCTTGAGCAAATACCTATTATTCCAGGTTTTTTGTGAACCCTGAATCAGGATGTTTTGAAATCAAAATGATTTGATATCAAAATGATTTGATATCAAAATACTCTACGGGATGGATGGTTATGATGAGGGTCAGAAATGAACTGGACCCTATGGGCCGGGGATGGACCGGACCCTTAATTACGAGGCCATAGTGCATGGGTACCTCGATGGATCTATACATATGAGTATAGATCTGTACTATATCCTGTCTAATCAGTAGGGTATGAGCATGATTGTGGGTTCTAGTGTGCAGTCTAATTTATTGTTGATGACCATTACCGGCATTCCTTCTTGAAAAGTTCTATGATTAAAAACTGGACAAATATTGGATTTAAAAAGATGAATAAGTAAATTACTCGTTGCTTTGATTTATTATAGAGGGCTAGTAAAGGCCAATGTTTTATTCGCTCAACTGCTTCAAATAAATAGAAATGTTTATAAATTATTCAAAAATTTTGTCCGGAAATTTCTTTTGATATTGATACCTGGAAAGACTATATAAGAATATGTGGAAGTATGATAGGATTGACAAGCCATATAAGATAGGAAAGATCCCTAAGTATACTCATTTTGAGTTTGAGTTGAGTGTGAATTAAGATTAGCAAATCCGATATGAATTAGTAAGATAAGATATTGTTAAGATATGTGTGAGGCAAATATATTGACGCTATTAGTATATTGAGTACCCAAATCTTATGGTTGCAAGGAATCAACAGTTCGACGAAGATGGTATAAATTACCCTGATTTTCATATGGTTTTAAATGAAATTGAGATTAATCCTTTCTGGAACCTTGTATAAGGAGAGGTAGATGAGTTTTAGTATGATTCGACTTAGAATTGTGTAGTAGGACAAGTTCCAGGATGGAGACAATGAGTTGATTAGAGAGCCAGCGTAGCAAGTTTCAAAGGCACCACGGTTGTGAGAAGTTTCTTATCACTTGTTGGGTACTGCGCAGGGAACGACATATCTACCTTATTAGGTATACTTAAGATTAACAAGAAGATACGACCTTATCTACGGATAGAATGTTAAAATATGTTAATTGGTTGTAATTATGACATCAAGGATGACGGTGAGAATATAAAATATAGTATTAGATGTCAGCATTGTAGATAGAGTTATGAATAAAATAGTATGCAACGGTAAATGAAGTTTTCATCGACTAACAAATACGAAAAGAACCCAAAGAGAAATAGTAGATATACTGAAGTGGAGGGACTCTTATGTGGTCATTTCTTTAATTAGGTACCTCATTAGTGGATTATGAGAATAATAAACAACTCATATAGTAATGATGACCATGTGTGCAATTTTTAAAACTTTAAAACAAGGTTTTGAAAAAGAGTTTCTTAACAAAACTTCTAAAAGTTCTTTAAATGGAATGAGTTTTTAAAATTTGGTTGTCAAATTACTACTTGAGATTCTTGTTATTATAAGCATTAGACTATCCAGAAGAATACTTGATCTAGACCCAATATTATTAGCTCTGAGGGCCAAGTAGACCCGTTATTATAGAGAAGTTTAAAGTTTTTCCGTTAAAGATGAATGCAAACCTTGTTTAATAATATGAACAATAGAATTAATGTGCGGAAATATTATTTACCCAATTCATGAAATTATTAAAATTTAAAAAGATTCCTTGACCCAAAAGAAGTCGGATGATGACTGAAAAAAATAGAGGAATCTTCCAAACGACTGGAGAAGAATATTATTCTTATCGACGAAGTCGAGGCATTGCATAAACAATGGCTATTCTACGCAGCATAGACGAAGTTAGAAGCTATGATTATAAATCCCGTAAGAACGCGATTATGGTCGAATTATTGGAGTATCAAACATGAAGGTATGACGCTAAAATAAAAGACCTAATAGTAGGGAATTGACATAGCAGATGAATTTATGAAGGCATTTCCTAAGGACTTTCTGAAGTTATTAGTTGTAAGTGAAACGCGAATGGCGTCTAACGGTATCATTCTCTTCTATAACATGATCGTGTATATTCTTCTAAATTCTTGAATAAATATAAATTTCTTTCGTTAGTCCGTTCAATGAGGCAATAAAGAAGAAGATGTTATTGTATTCCCTTTTCAAATTATTTCTCCTTAAAAATATTTCTTCTGATTGAGACAAACAGTGTTATGATATGACATTTTATCGAAATGACGAAGAGTCTGGTGAGACGCCACTCAATCATATGTAGTATACCATTTAGTATGAAAGACTGGCCATCTTAAGTACGAATATAATTATCTCATTCATATCTAAATCATCATTTATTCTTTCTTCTTCAATCATAATTTATTGACTTATGGTCATTCCAGTTGTTTCATTGCAGTATTGTTTTTCATAAAAGTTCTTCAATCTGAATCATATACACAAATTCTCTTCTTGTGTAAGATGTACTCTTTGAGTGTTTTAAAAAGAAGTGGATTAATCCCGTGTAGTAGATGAAATTACATATTGAGTATAGATATGATTGCAAACCAATGAATGATGGACATTTACGTGCAAAAGAATAATCAATATACAATTAACGTGTTGTTACAAAGATATCAAATTAGAAATGTGCATCTGCGAGACATGATTGTTCTTATTGCGAGGATTTTATCATAACGCTATATTTTGTTAACATGACACCTTTTAGGATAAGAAACTCTGACGTGAAAGGATGGAGAGGAAGGAACAAAATAGAAGAAAGTCCAAGAAATCCAAATCACTCAAACTCAAACCCTTAAACCTAGCCAATCAAACACTCAACAACTCCAACCTCAAATCCTAAATACATGTACAAACAAAATGCAAATTCCTTACTCAAAATATCAATCACAACCATCCATGTATTTTTGAAGAAAATCTCAAATCTACCTTCATTCAAGCCTCAAATGAAGACTCACTGCAAAATTGTTGGGAGAAAACCTAAGAAAATTCAAGCTAATATTGGCGCTATCTGGAACTACTTCAATCAAGCTGATTTTCTACCTATAAGTGGGAGCATAACAGATGATGACTATCACCAATAATTAGCTGAGGAGATAGTTAAAGTTTGGGTTGTCTCTCTGGGAGAAGTCAGAATCTACTACTTGGATTGCTCCTTCATTATGCTTAGCAAAGAACTAATGTAAATATTTTCAGCCACATAATTGAAGAGAGTGATAAGTTTGATGAAGGATAAAGATTCAAGCACAAGGATGTGGATGGCGTGCTAGGTCAAGGCTGAGAGGGAAGAAAGAGAAAGGAAATATGCCAAAGAGATTGAAATGTTTGAACAAAGATTAAATGAGATCAAGGCAAGGGGGTTGAGTAGAATTTTGAAAGATGGACATTTTACGAACATTACAGTTGACAGATTTTCAAGATTCAGGGTTAATTACCTCAACAATTACTAATTGGATGAATGGCTCAAACTGGTGACAACCTTAAGAGGGACAAAAATTATTGAAGAACTTCAAGTGCTAGTAAATATTAAGGACATCATTAGGAAAGAACCATGTTATGAGAAATTCACCTGATGTTTATAATTTTGAACTGATGTAATTGATCAAGGTATAAACCGTGTAATTCTTATTTAATCTATCAATTATTGTATTTGATTTTAGCTTAGGGTTATTCTTGTTATCAGGCATGAATTTATGATAAGCAATCTTCTCATAACTTGGGGGAGATTGTTGTTCAAGACATGTCTACATAATAACAAGACTAAGTCAAATTGACAACCCTAAGATTCAGTTATATGATAAATAATATTTATATTTTGTAATTGTGTTCCTTGAGTCTGTAAAAATGTTTAGTAGATTAGATTGGGGGATTTTTCTGTGAACAATTTCAAGCTAAGGAATAAAATCTGGAAGAAGATCAAGTCATGATCTTGCCTCCGAGAAAAGATGTAGAAGCTTGGAGTTGAATAATGTTGTTCTAGAAAAATGTTCTAAGTCAAGATATCGACAAGTCACAGATCAAGGTATATCAAGAAGTCATTCGAGTAGTCCAAAATGAGTTATAGAGAAGTTTCAGAGATATCAACAAGTCAAATTAAGATGTAGAAAACTGGAGATATCGACAAGTCATTTTTTCCTGTAGAGATCTCAGAAATATCGACAATTGGAGATCTCGACATACTTCTCAAATTCAGAATAAAGACAAGTTAAAGATTCAAGATTATCAGTCAACAAACAATTAGTTCACTGAATTGGAAAGTCTACAAAAACAGCTTGAAGAATACAAGATCAAGGGCCAAGATTCACTGGACAATGGGTGGTCACAGACCTGCAATATTCTGTACAGATTTGCTAACACCATAAAAGGAAATAGACAAGGTTGCTTTAGAAATTGGTTTAGTACATTTTAGTACAATTTTTGTAAACCCGTGTTGCTAGTCTATAAGTATGCACGGGTCATTAGTTTACAAGTAACAAATAGATCTAGATTTTCTTGTATTCTCTCAAGATAGAAGTCGAGTTCTTATTTTCTTAAGAACACGAATTTGTAGCAATACAAACTTAATTAATTAAATTAAGTTTGTTTTTGATATAGTGTGTTCTATGTGATCTTGTGAAACATAATATCTACATCTTTTAACTGTTTTGTTCAAACCATAATCCAAAAAGCTTAAATACAAAGAAAAATCTAAGAAACACATTCACCCCTCCCTGTGTTATAACATTCAATTTCTAACAACCCTTATATAAGATGGTTACGTCAACCTTATTTATATATCTAATTCTAAGTACCAGGAACATATTATGAACATATTAAACATAATAAACCTTCAGGTTTGAAGCGTGCCAAGTGCGGGGAACTTCATCACCGTTCAAGGTCTCTAACTTGTGGGATCCTCATCCCAAAATCTTCCTGACCTTATAAGGCCCTTCCTAGTTAGGGGCTAGCTTTCCTATCTCCCCGACTCCTGATGCCTCAATCTTTCTTAAGACTGAGTCTCCTTGCTGAAAGAATCTTTCCTTAGCCCTTCTATTAAAATAGAAGGAGGCTCTTCGTTGATGCTCTGTATTGTGGGTGTTGGCCTCATCTATGACCTCATCAATGACATCGAGAGCGAGCCTCATGCCTTCTTCATTGGTTTTTAGTTCATAAGCTTCGACCCTCTGTGATCCATGGGTGCTTTGTAGAGGTACTACAACTTCGGCTCCATAAGCCAACATGAATGGGGTAGCTTTAGTGGTCACTTTGCAGGTGGTTTGATATGCCCAGAGTATAGGCAGTAACTCATCCGCCCACCTCGAGCGTTCGATCCTTTTTTTAGTCCATCAAGGATAATCCGGTTAGCAAGTTTTGCCTGTCTGTTCTCCTGTGGATGAGCAATCGAGGTAAAGCGAAGTTCTATGTTATTGTCGTCACAGTACTTTTTGAACTCTGCATTATCAAATTATCGCCCATTATCTGTGACAAGGATGCACGGGATATCAAACTGACATATCACATTTTCCCAGAAGAATTGGGTAATTTGCTTGGTGGTTATCTTGGCTAGTTCCTTGGCCTCAATCCAATTTATGAAGTAGTTTATGGCTACCACAATGAACTTCCTCTATCCCGATACCACGGGAAATGGACCAAGTATATCCATTCCCCACATTATGAAAGGGATGGGTATGCTGATGGATGTAAGCCTATCTAGGGGCTTTCGTAAGGAGCATGCCTCTGGCATCTATCGCATTTATTTACATAAGCCTTTGCATCGGCTAACATCATTGGCCAATAGAATCCCAATCGAGTTATCTTGTGAGCGAGAGCCCTGCCATTCAAGTGTTGTCCATAAATCCCTTCATAGGATTTCTTAAGCGCCTCCTCTGCTTCAAGAGGTCTTAAGCACTTCAGGTATGGAATAAAAAAATACCTTTTGTATAGAAGGCCTTCAATCAACGAATACCTCAATGCTATCACCGACAACTTATGTGCCTCCTGGGCATCATCGAGAAGCCATCCAGTCTCAAGGTGAGTATTGATTGAATTTATCCAACAACTTTTCATGCCAATTAGTGCTATCAAATTTATGATATGTATAGTAGGGCTCTTCAGGACCTGGAAGTAGATACTTCTCGGGTAGTTCTCAATTTCAGACGAGGCTAACTTAGATAGGGCGTCGGCCGTGGTGTTCTCCTCTCTCGGAACATGTTCAGCGTACCATTCATTTAATTGAATCAGTATTCCCTTTATAACTCAGGTACTTGGCCATTGTATCATCCTTGGCCTTAAACTCTCCATTGACTTGAGTAACCACAAGTCTTGAATCTCCATAGTTTTTAAGATTTTTAGCCCTCACGGATCTAGCCAAGCCTAAGCCGGCTATCAAATCTTCGTATTTTGCTTTGCTGTTCGTAGTCAACAAGTCCAACTTCAAAGAATACTCAATCATAAACCCTTCGGGGCTTTGCAAGACTAGGATTACACCACTAGATTTGATTTTGGATGCTCCATCAAAATAAAGGACCCAATACTCTTTCAGAGTCGCACCTTTATATTTTTCTTTCTCTTCTCCTTCCGGGGTCACTATTTCTTGCCCCCGTACTTTTTGGTCGTTAATGGTACAGTCGACCACAAAGTCTGCTAAGGCTTGAGCCTTGATGGTTATTTGAGGCTTGTATTTGATGTCAAATTCTCCAAACTCAATCTCTCACTTGATGAGGCCTTCCGCTGGCCTTCCGACTATAAATAATGTTCCTCAAGGGTTGGTCCGTCAGGACTTTGATCTTGTGGGCCTGGAAGTATGGTCTTAACTTCCTCGAGGCTATGATGAGGGCAAGTGAGAAATTGTCAATGATAGAATAATTCAACTCCGCTCTGTGGAGTACCTTGCTCACGTAGTGAACAAGCTTCACGAGTTCTTTTTCTTCCTTTATCAGGAATGCACTAATGGCTTGTTCAAATACCGCAAGGTATAAGTAAAGGATGTCCTCCGGACTAGGTTTGACCAACAACAGGGCTTCAATCATGTACTTCTTCAGCTTCTCGAAGGTCTCTTGACTTTCAACTATCCACTCTAAGTTTTTCACCTTCTTGGGGGTTTTGAAAAAGGGCAGGCATTTATCTCCATACTTGAAGATAAACCTCCCTAGAGCTGGGATTCTTCTGGTCATCTCCTGAACATCCTTGATAGAGTGTGCTGGTTCCATATCTAGGATAGCTTTGATCTTCTCAAGGTTAACCTAGATCCTCCTCTTTGAGACCCTGTGCCCCAAAAATTTTCCAGACCCAACACTAAAAGCACACTTGGAGGGGTTTAACATCATCTTGTGGTGCTCAACACTTTAAATGCCTCTCTGAGGTGATTAATATGATCGAAATTGGATATAATTTTGACTAACATGTCATCAACATAGTCCTCCAGGGTCTTTCAAATTAGATGGGCAAGCATCTTATTTACCAATTTTTGGTAAGTAGCTCCTGTTCTTAAGTCCAAAAGCCATAATAAAAGATACCAAAGTCAGTTATGAAAGATACCCTGAGGGTGTCATCTTTATGCATCTTGATCTGATTGTAATCGCTGAAATAATTCATGAAGCTCAGCAGCTCGTGTTCAGCCGTGGCATCGATCAGGGTATCAATCCTTGGTAGGGGTAGCAGTCCCTAGGACAAATATCATTTTGGAGAGTGAAGTTGATGCACATTCTCCACTTCCCATTGGCCTTCTTGACCATTACGCGGTTTGCCAACCACTTAGGTAAATGCACTTCCTCTATGAACCCAGCTTCTAGGAGCTTATCGACCTTCTGTTTAATGGATTCCAGCCTATCAAGGGCACAAGTTCTCTATTTCTGCTTCACGGCCTTCCGATTTGGATCGATATTGAACTTATGAGTTATAAGGTTGATGTCAATCCCAGGCATATCAGCTGACATTCACGCAAACACATCATTGTTCTTTTATAAGAAGGTTGTCAATAGGCCCTTCAGGGGCTTGTCCAAAGATGCTCCATATATGTAACCTTCTCCGGATCTAAGAAGTCTAGGGAAATTGGGAATAAGTCCTCTAATGTCTTCCCTCAAATTTCTTCATTCTCACGGACATCCATGTCTTCAATGGGGAGAACCTTCCCCCAATTCCATCGGGCCTAAGTGCTGCAATATAGATACTGGGGCCATTTTATGAACTCATCTTGCCTCACTGATTCCGTTCCTTATTGGGAAATTTAGTACCATGTGATAGATTGAGGGCACAGCCATAAGCCATAGATCCCTGTTCTTCCCATGATAGCATTGTAAGTAGAGGCTGCCTTAACAACCTGAAAGTTTAACATCTAGGTGGCCTCCCCGGGCTCTTCCCCAATAGTCACAAGAAGTTGTATCGCTCCTTCGACTTGGCATTCCACTTGGTTAAACCCATAAATGGGTGCGTCGGTCGGAGTTAACTGGGAGTCATTGTACCCCATTCTTAGAAATGTGTCATGGAATAGAATATCCACAGTAGCTCCGTTGTCCACTAGGACCCTCATAACGGGATAATTTCCAATTATCATTACTACAAGGTCATCCGGAGAAAATTTCAAACCTTCAAGGTTAGGGTCACCGAACTCGAGCGTCATCTTTGATATAGAACGCTTAGATGGCTCTCTGATTATGCTCATTACCTCTCTCGCATAAGCTTTTCGAGAGTTCCTTATAGTCCAAGTTGCTGTAGGTCCTCCTGAGATCATGTTGATTACTGGCCCTCGAGGTTGTGGGTTGCAATCCCTGTCGTTACCCCTTCGATCCTCATCTCTTCGATCATTATCTCTTTTTTGGCCTCCAGCCTCTTCACCCTTAGTGAAGCGTCCAAACTTTCCTCTTCGGATCAAATACTCGATCTCATCCTTGAGTCACCTATAATCATCAGTATCATAACCAACATCTTTATGGTACCTACAGTATTAACTCTTGTCTCTTTTCTCGGGGTCTCCCCTTAGTGGCTTCGACCATTTGAACTCTTTGTCTTTCTCAATTTCCAGAAGCATTTTGCTTCTTGGAGTGTTCAACCTTGCATATTCAGTGAACCTTGGTTGTTGATTCTTCTTAGAAGAGGAGCCAGAGTTTCTGCTAGTTCGAGGATACTTGTCCTTGGCATCATACTCCTGATCCGGCTTCCGCTTCTTGTTATCTGCGGGCTCATTATTCACCACCGTGTTTTCATACTCTCCTCCACCTTGATATACTTTCCGGCCCTATCCTGGAGCTACAGCATGCTTTCAAGAGGGCATTTGGCCAGGGATATCTTGAAGAACTCATCTTTAGTCCCTTGTTGTAGGGCTATTATGGCTACCTTGTAGTCAAGATCTGGGACCTTCAGGGCCTTCTTTATGAATCGGTTCAGGTAGTCTCTAAGGGACTGTTAGTTGCTAAGCACGCACTAATAATTCACGCAAGTATACGTGATCGCAAGTACTATACAATTATTTCTAGTTCATTCCCACAGGGATTGGTTTAGGTTAACTTTGTGATTTATGCACTTATGCAACAATGATATGACTATTATTCAATGCTAAGACGAATACAAATTGGGTTTTGATTATAATACGATTAACTATTGAGAATTATATTAGAGAACATAAACTAATAGATTAAAGAGATTTGAATAATATATGACACAAACATGGGATTATAACCTCATTAAATACTTCATTCAATAGCCTTATTGTTCTTAACCTTAACATGTAATGGTGATGACACTAATCAGACAACACGAAACTGCTAAACGCCCACTTTCGTTGCACAAATAACATACTTCCAGACATCCAAAAAAGAGATAGAAGCTGAACAGACACCAATTATATTGAGACCCTATATGTCTATAAAATTTTACAACATAATGGCTTAATGCACAAGTTATCTATCGTGATTACATAGGGAAATTAAGATGGTTAAAATTACATACGAATCATGCATAACAATAACACATGAACCTATGCTAGCATGACAAGTTTTAAATCCTTAAATTCACTATCGCTTCATTAAAGATTAACATGCTATCTTATAAGTTCGCGATGCTCATAAGACGAATAAGCACAACCAATACTAGGTTATCATACAATCACCACACACTAAAGCATCGAAACAAATTAACTAAAGAAATCCATAGATAAATCCGCTAGAACTCCACGATAACAATTAGCCCATAATCGGACTCATCATCAACGTGGGTTCCGATAAAAGTATGGTATAATAAACGTAGTCTTGATACTGAATAAATAATAAACTAAGTACGAAATAAGAGTATAAGTTCACGAATAAGAAAACTAGCATCCAAAGTTACAACTTAGAACAAAGAATCACAGGTATAAACTAGGTCTTCTTCGCCTTTGTTGAATTATGCTAAAATGGTCTTCTTACGCCTTCTCCTTGTGCTCTGGTACGTCTCTCTTGAAAAACGACCTTTATTTAGGTATATATAGCAGCCCATGCGTTGTATAAGTCCTCCAATCAAAAGCCCACAATAATCAAGATTCTAAAATCGCGACCCGGCGCGGGCGCGCGCTTGATCAGCGCGGGCGCGCTGTGTCTCTGTACTTTGGGCGCGGCCGCGTGCTATGATAGCGCGGGCGCACCGACATTCTGGAGAAAATTCCATTTTCTTCTTTTCTTTCTACAATGAGTTGGTCTTCACGGGCTTTGTTCCTTGGACACCATCCTAACACTATATTAGCATCAAATCAATGCTAATTCACCTGAATTCCGGATTAATGCCTGAAATGAAAAAAACACTAGAAAATGCATTAAACACCGACAACTTGAGTATAATAATACCAATTCAAAGCTTAATGGAGTGTTATAAAGTGTCATAAATGCCACTCAACATACCCCCAAACTTGTATTGATGCTTGTCCTCAAGCATAAACAGACTCAAAGAACAAGAAATAAAAATGCATGAATGTAACTAAATGAATGCAACGATCCCCATAGAATAACTAAACCAATCAACAAGCAACATCTCAACAAATGCAGTTATTTGTGTACAGATCAATCAAACCTTACAAATCAACTTACAAACTAGAGACGTGCGTGTGTGCAAATTCTTACAGATATACTATCGCAACTAGATCAATAATCATGACTCACTACTCATCAAAGCAATCACAAGGTTATAAATAAAATAAAAGCTAGACTCAAAATAACTTATAACACTTCAATTCTTATATTGGAGTTTTATATGGATTCATGCTTTTATTCACAACAAAACAATACAAGTATGCTTATTTGACCGTGTAATGAGTGAGGTCCACAAAAGACATATACAATACTACCCATGTAGCGATCATTAGGTTGACGGATCCCAGAATATAAAAGCCTTAGGTTACTAGGCACAAAGTCCCCTAAGAACTTAATAACTCGAGTACTAAAGAGCCCACTCGTGATTAATTATATATAACACTTATTTTTCTCTTTTTTCTTTTGATTTTTTTTCAAAAATTTCTGAACGAGTGTGTTTCGCTCCATCTCGTTCAACCCTAAACTACTCATATAAATATGAGCCGGCTATTAGCCATTTGATACCTAGCCACAACAACTAGCAATGAAATCCAATTTCTTCAATTTTTTAAAAGTCCATACTATTTTACCATTAAGAGATTATCCTAAATTCAAAATATAAACAAGCGATTAAACTTCGACAAACAAACAAACCATGGTCATGATCTAGCACTCAAGAAACCTATAAGACTTAGTGAAATACAAGTATCTCTAGCATGCAAATCAATTCGATACGATTTAATATCACTAAACACGACATCACTACACTAGCATCAATATCACAAGTCAATCAGAAAAATCATCTAAGGGATCATGTTATTATGCAAATGCATGAACTATATGAACAAACTATCATAAAAACTACAAAAATAAAAAAAACTACATGGAAAAATATGCAACTATATACACTAAACTATCATGAATATGCAAACTATATGTGACTCACACAAAATATATTCCTTAGACTACTACACCCAAACTTAAAATTTTCACTGTCCTCAGTGAAGGTAATAGTAAGGAATCAGGCATACCTACTCGGAATCAGGATCTTCACCCCCAATGGGTGGAGTGTCAGGCATGTCTGGAGGTGGATACACGGAGTCCTCACCCAATACTGGCCACTGGATGTCCACACCCGTGGCTCTGAATGTAGTCCCTAACACCTGGGTGAGATCACGTTCAAACCGACTATGGATGTCATGTATCGCATCCATCCTCCTTTCTAAACACCTATGTTGCGTCATGCTCATACTAACTCCAACATCCGATCCTGCTTCCTCCTGCTCCTGCTGTGATGGACCAGCCTCCTCACCCAACTGAGCTCTCTAGCCCACCTCACGGGCAAACTTTGAACCACCAACATACATCTGATCATATGGCCGATTTTCCGGAAGAAAATTAAATGAATAACCAAGCCCCTTAGGATCGGGCTTACCACCGTACCACTCTACCATACTCAATATTATCGAACTATCGATAACAGAACTAGGAAGCTGAAGCTGCTCATGTGCGGCCCAACAGACATGAACTACGGCGTACAACTTCGTCACAGTGGATGCATAGGGTATGGAACCCGTAGTACTCCCTCACAAAAACCTCATAATACCTTGGTAATTAACCATACCATGGTCCATATAGTCACCCTGCGAAATACCCCATAACAAACGTGCACGCTCCACGATAACCTCATGCATATGAGAAGAGGCATGATATTAGCACAAATAAAAGAATTCCATGCGTGTGCAAACCTGTTCATGCACGAAGCAGGGAATGTGGCATAATCAGTCGTGCCCCTCTTGAAATTCTAATGAGTCTTAGGCACACACAGATTAGAAAAAATCAAATCCAAATCAAAGTCCTCTGATGTCTTATAGCTCCAGGTGTCCTGACCGGGCCTCCTCGCGGGCTGATCAATCACCCTCCTTATCGCCTCAGCACTGTACTCTACCGTCAACCCCCTAACTACAGTAAAACCATTCTTCTCTGCCTTAGCATTATCATAGAACTCTCGAACAACACTCATGAGCACAGCAACGGGTGCCTCGTAAAAAATAACCCAACCCATCTCCAAGATCATCTCCAACAACCTACCATCCTTCCCCGATGGCAGAATACCACGCTCCTTGGCTATAGGCTTCGAGAGAAGCCTCGTATACTCCGCTTCACTCTCGGGAATGGAAAACCTTGGCCTCTCTGCACTCGAAGAATTAGTGGTGTTGCTGCTTACTTAGGTTCTTTGTCTCTTGGGTGCCATTGGGATTGAATAAGAGAGAATAAGAGATAAGTGTTTGAGAGAGAATTGTGTTTGAGAATTTGAGAAGTGGTGGAGAAGTTTGTGTATAAGTGTATGTATATATAGAAGGTGACGAGAGAATTAGATATGGAATAGCAGTGGGAATTGATTATGGGAATAATGAGAATAATGGGTTTGATTTATAGAGGGAAATTTGGGTTGTGAAAGAGTAAAATTCGGGTAGGAATTGATTTTTAAAAGAAGTCTCTGATTTTTTCTTTATTCCCAGCTTTTTATTTTTTTTAAAATTTGGGGGCAGCGCTGCCGGGCACTACCTCAGCGCGGGCGCGCCGTGCTTCTGTCTTTCCAGCGCGGCCGCGCTCTATCTCTGGAGAATTGGCGCGGCCGCCCCGCTTCCTCAGTGCGGGCGCGCCGTGCCACTGTAGTTGGCCCCAGAATTTTCATTTTTTTTATATTTTTCTCCTTTCTTTCTTCTTCCTCTATCTACTAATGTACAACAAACTTGGGTTGCCTACCAAGAAGCGCTTGCTTTACGTCGTTAGCTTAACGTAAAAATGCGAGATTAAACGGACAATAAAACGGCACTAACCACCTCGCGGTTTTCCCCATAGTAATGCTTCAACCTCTGATCATTTACCTTAAATGCTTGGCCCGGATCATTCTCAAAAATCTCCACCGCTCCATGTGGAAACACAGTTTTGACAACAAACGGCCCTGACCACCTTGACTTCAACTTTCTAGGAAAAAGAGGGAGACGAGAGTTGAACAAAAGAACTTGTTTCCCCGGCTCAAATGATTTGAGCACTAGACCCCTATCGTGCCACCTCTTGACTTTCTCCTTATACATTTTGTTATTTTCATATGCTTGAAGTCAAAACTCGTCGAGTTGATTCAATTGAAGCATCCTCTTCTTTCCAGCTGCATCCAAGTCCAGATTCAACTTCTTCAAAGCCCAATACGCTTTATTCTCGAGCTCCACCGGCAAATGACACCCCTTACCATAAACCAACTGATACGGTGACATCCCTAACGGAGTCTTGTACGCCGTTTGATACGCCCAAACAGCTTCATCAAGCTTCAAAGACCAATCTTTTTTCGATGGATACACAACTTTCTCTAAAATGCACTTGATCTCTCTTTTAGATACCTCATCTTGACCATTCGTCTGAGGATGATAAGTCGTAGCAATGCGATGATTCACATTATACCTTTGCATCATAGCAGTGAACTTACGATTGCAGAAATCCGACCCCTCATCACTGATTATGACTCTTGGAGTTCCAAATCTTGTGAATATCTTCTTGTGAAGAAAATTAAGCATTACCTTCGCATCGTTCATTGGCAATGCCTTAACTTCAACCCATTTTGACACATAATCAACCACCAACAAGATATACTGATTGTTACAAGATGAGACAAATGGCCCTATGAAGTCAATCCCCCAAACATCGAAGACTTTAACCTCGAGAAGCACATTAAGAGGCATCTCATCCCTCTTGGACATATTACCCACACGTTGACATCGATCACATTTAAAAACAAACTGATGAGCATCTTTAAATAAGGCCGGCCAAAAGAAACCTGCTTGAAGAATACGAGATGCTGTCTTTTCTCCACCATAATGTCCTCCATAAGCCATTGAGTGGAAATCTCGCAAGATCCCCCCCTGTTTGGCTGTAAGGAATACATCTCCTGGTGATTTGGTCATCTTCTTGTCAAAAAAGAAATGGTTCATCCCACATATACCACATCAATTCATGCAGAAACTTCTTTCTTTGAGCGGAAGTCAACTCTGGAGGCATAACGTTACTCACAAGGTAGTTCACAATGTCGGCGAACCACGGTTCTTCTGCTTGCACTCCAAATAATTGCTCATCGGGAAAAGATTCGTTAATCAATGACTTATCTTGAGAAGTAGCAATTGGATCCTCTAAATGCGAGAGATGATCAGCGACTTGATTTTCAATCCCTTTTATGGTACCATGGTATTATTATATACATCACTACAGGTACTTGTAAAGCCTGTGACCTTATTTTTTCGAGTTTGGTCTATACTTTTACTCTACTACTTCAAAAGTTAATCATAATCTACATGTCTGATTACCGGTTCTATTATATCAAGGTTACAACAATCGGAAATCCAAATATTTGTCCGGATTTTTGATTACTCATTTTTTAATAGCCGGGGTGATCTTTGAATCCGAGCACTCGATTGAGTTGATCGATTATAGTTGATATTCATTGTTGTTCATGTTATGACTAATAGACTAAGACAACAAGGTTTCCCCCTGGAAGTAGCAACATGATAATAATGAAATAAGATCACCCAAAAAATTGATCTATAATTCAAACTCTTGAAGTAAAAGAACCCATTAAATCAATCTAGACTTCGAGTCCTTCTTCGAGACGAGATATCGAATGGCAGCGTGATCAGTGAAAACTGTCACCTTCGTCCCAAGTAGATTCGATCGAAATTTCTCAAAACCATAAACAATAGCCAAAAGTTCTTTCTCAGTAGTGGTGTAGTTCAGTTGAGCACCATTCAGAGTCTTACTAGCATAATAGACTATATGAAATATGTTGTTCCTTCTTTGCCCAATAATTGCTCCAACTGCATAGTCACTTGCATCGTACATCATTTCAAATGGTTCAGACTAATCAGGTGCAGTTATGACAGGTGCCGTAATCAAACTCTTCTTCAGTGTCTCAAAAGCAGCGAGACATTCATCATCAAACTTGAAAGGAACATCTTTCTCTAGCAAATTGCACAACAACTTCGAAATCTTAGAGAAGTCCTTGATGAAACGCCTATTGAAACCCTCATGACCAAGAAAACTGTGAATTTCCTTAACAGAAATTGGTGGAGGAAGATTTTCCATAACCCCCACCTTGGCTTTGTCCACCTCAAGACCCTTATTAGAAACCTTGTGACCAAGAATGATGCCTTAGCGCACCATAAAATGACATTTCTCCCAATTGAGAATCAAATTTGTCTCAATGCACCTTTTCAGTACTAACCCAAGATTGTGCAAGCATTCATCATAAGAAGTTCCAAAGATCGAAAAATCATCCATGAACACTTTTACATTATTACCAATCACATCAGAGAAGATAGCCATCATACATCTCTGAAAAGTGGCTGGTGCTCCACATAGCCCAAAAAAACTCTTCGGAATGCAAAAGTACCAAAAGGATATGTGAATGTAGTCTTCTCTTGATCTTCTGGAGGGATGTAGATCTGGTTATATCCCGAATAGCCATCCAAAAGACAATAGTAATCATGCCCAACCAATCTATCAAGCATATTATCAATGAAAGGAAGAGGGAAGTGATCCTTCCTTGTAGCCTTGTTTAGCTTCCTATAATCCATGCAAACCTCCACCCCGTGACTGTTCGTGTAGGAATAAACTCATTCTTCTCATTAGCTACCATAGTGATACCACCTTTTTTTGGCACACACTGAACTGGGCTCATCCATGAACTGTCAGAAATAGGATAGATGATCCCTGCATCTAGCAAATTGAGAATTTCCTTCTTCACAACCTCTTTCATGATCATATTTATCCTTCTCTGGTGCTCAATAGTAGGCTTGCTTCCATCATCTAGTAGAATTTTGTGCTTGCAATACGAAGGGCTGATTCCCATGATATCTGCTATAGTCCAACCAATTGCCGATTTGAATTCTCTAAGAATTCTCAAAAGCTTCTCATCGTTGCTACGTGAAAGGTCAGATGCAATAATAACAGGCAAAGTAGATGCATCACCTAAAAATGCATACCTCAAATGTTCAGGTAAAGGCTTAAGCTCAAGAGTAGGAGCTTCCTCAATAGATGGCTTGAGGCGCTTTGGAGAACTTTTTAGCTCCTCCAATCCAAGAGATTCAAAATACATATCCATCTTTCGCTCCCAGGGAGAAGCATTCAAATATTGCAAGTCCTCTTCACCATCATCATCTTCACTATCGAAATTCCCCAAAAAGGCTTTTTTAAAGGCATCGGACCATTGCAATCGATCGAGTTCAGAATTGACCACATAATCGACCATCTCCACCTTAAAACACTCCTCATTTTCTGTAGGGAATTTCATGGCATTGAACACATTAAAAGTTACATCCTGATCCAACACTCGCATGGTGAACTCACCTTTCTGCACATCTATCAAGGTTTGGCCAGTAGCCAAGAAAGTTCTTCCCAAGATTATGGGAATATTCTTATCTTACTCGAAATCAAGAATTACAAAATCAGCAGGGAAGATGAGTTTATCCACCTTGACCAAGACATCCTCCACAATACCTAGCGGATATGTAATAGAACGGTCGGCCAACTGCAAAGTCATATAAGTAGGCTTTGGATCAGGCAAGTCTAACTTCTTGAAGATTGACAAGGGCATCAGATTGATGCTAGCTCCCAAGTCACATAAACACTTGTCAAAACACACATTTCCAGTTGTGCAAGGAATAGTGAAGCTTCCAGGATCTTTAAGCTTTGGAGGCAATTTTTGTTGCAGCACCGCACTGCATTCCTCCGTGAGAGCAACGGTCTCCAACTCATCAAGCTTCACTTTCCTAGAGAGAATACCTTTCATTAACTTCGCGTAACTAGGCATTTATTTAAGAGTTTCAGCGAAAGGGATGTTAATGTGAAGTTTCTTGAACACCTTCAGAAACTTCACAAACTGCTTATCCAGCTTTTTCTTTTGCAGCCTCTTAGGAAAGGGAGGTGGAGGATAAATCTGTTTTCCCCTGTATTACCCTCAGAAGAAGTGTGCTCAACAGTAGTCTTCCTTGGTTCCACTTCTGCTTCCTTATGCACTTCTTCTTCTTCAGCCTCAACTTCAGAATCCGGAGTCTTAGCTTTTTCAGGATTTACAACCTTACCAGACCTTAGTGTAATTGCTTCAACATGCTCCTTAGCTTCCTTATTGCCCGACACTTCAATATCGCTCAGAAGCGTGCCATGTTGACGATTCAGTAATGCATTAGCAATTTTCCCAATCTGATTTTCCAAGTTCTTGATAAAAATAGCTTGGCTCTTGCACATGAGCCTTAAATCCTCCAATTCAGATTTTTCATTAGCTTGCGGTAACTGCTGAAATTGAAGTTGTTACCTAGGGGCATATTGCGGTTGCTGAAACCCAGGAGGGTTACACTGCTTTGTTGTGTATGGCTGCTAAGATTGTTGCACCGCATTCTGATTGTAACTCCAGCTGAAGTTAGGATGATTGCGGTTATTATTATGATAAGTGGCTGGAGCTTGCTGCTGTGATCTCTGAAAGTTGTTCACAAATTGAGCTGATTCGCTAGAATTAGCACACTGCTCAGTTTCATGTGCCCCACATAAAAAATTCACACACACTAGTGATTTGATTAACTCCATAATTAGCCAAAGAGTCCACTTTCATCATCAAATCTTGAAATTGAGCAGTTATAGCAGTAAGTGTATCCACTTCCAGAATTCCTGCTACTTTGCCTTGCAACATTCTTTGCGTAGGATTCTGATATTCATTAGCTGCCATTAGCTCAATCAACTTATAAGTTTCATTATAGCTTTTGGCCTATAAGGCTCCACCAGACGCTGCATCAAGCATATGTCTAGATTATGCTCCTAAACCATTGTAGAAATAATTTATAATCATCCAATCAGGCATGCCATGATGTGGGAAATTCCTTAGCATCTCCTTGTATCGATCCCAAGCCTCACACAGAGACTCTCCAGTTTGTTGTGCAAACTTAGTAAGAGCATTCTTGATTGCAGCAGTTTTCGCCATAGGAAAGAATTTAGTGAGAAACTTTTGAGCAAGATCCTCCCATTTGGTGATAGACCCTGGTGGTAGCGAATATAACCAGAACTTTGCCTTATCCCTCAAAGAGAATTGGAAGAGTCGTAGCTTGATAGCATCTTCATTCAAGAATGAGAACTTTGCGTTATCCTATTGAACTTGAAAGTGTCGCAGATCTCGATGAAATCCCTGATGAGCATGTTGGGGTCTTCTGTAGGAGAACCCCCAAACTGAACTGAGTTCTGTATTATCTGAATCATGCTCGACTTGATCTCAAAAGGGTTAGCCGAGATGGCTGGTCTGATGATGCTTGACTGAAAATCATTGATCTTAGGCTGAGAATAGTCCTTCAAAGCCTTAGGAATTTCTGCCTGATCTCCCATCTCTATAAAGCTGGTTCCTCGACTTTCTCTTCTTCTTCTACTTTCTCTTCGTCCTCAAAAACTTCCCTTCGAACCACTACAGCTTCTTCATCGGCTTGGTCCAGAGTTCTCTTACGAGCCCGCGAACGCATATACATACACGCTCGCTAGAGTACCTGAAACATGAAAATGAAAAGAGTAGGTAAGTAACAATGTCCGAGTCAATGAACTTTAACGATCACTGATGACAAACACATAAACACAAAGTTAACACCGAGTCCCCGGCAGCGGCGCCAAAAACTTGTTAGTCGCTAAACACGCGCTAATAATTCACGCAAGTATACGCGATCGCAAGTAATATAGAATTATTTCTAGTTCATTCCCACAGGGACTGGTTTAGGTTAACTTTGTGATTTATGCACTTATGCAACAATGATATGACTATTATTCAATGCTAAGACGAATAACAAATTGGGTTTTGACTATACTACGATTAACTATTGAGAATTATACTAGAGAACATAAACTAAGAGATTAAAGAGATTTGAATAATATATGACACAAACATGGGATTCTAACTTCATTAAATACTTCATTCAATAGCCTTATTGTTCTTAACCTTAGCATATAATGGTGATGACATTAATCAGACAACACGAAACTGCTAAACGCCAACTTTCGTTGCACGAATAACATAGTGTCGGACATCCACAGAAGAGATAGAAGCTGAACAGACACCAATTATATTGAGACCCTGTATGTCAATATATTTTGACAACATAATGGCTTAATGAACAAGTTATCTATTGTGATTACATAGGGCAAGTAAGATGGTTAAAATTACCAACGAATCATGCATAACAGTAACACATGAACCTATGCTAGCATGACAAGTTTTAAATCCTTAAATTTACTGTCGCTTCATTAAAGATTAACACGCTATCTTATAAGTTCGCGATACTCATAATACGAATAAAAACAACCAATACTAGGTTATCATACAACCACCCCACACTAAAGCATCAAAATAAATTAACTAAAAAAATCAATAGATAAATTCGCTAGAACCCCACGATAACAATTAGCACATAATCAGACTCATCAGCAACGTGGGTTCTGATGAAAATATGGTATAATAAACGTAGTCTTTATCCTGAATAAATAATAAACCAAGTACGAAATAAGAGTATAGGTTCATGAATAAGAAAACTAGCATATAAAGTTACAACTTAGAACAAAGAATCACAAGTATAAACTAGGTCTTCTTCGCCTTTGTTGAATTGTGCTTAAACGGTCTTCTTACGCCTTCTCCTTGTGCTCTGGTACGTCTCTCTTGAAAAATGACCTTTATTTAGGTATATATAGAAGCCCATGAGTAGTAGAAGTCCTCCAATCAAAATCCCACAAGAATCAGGATTCTAAAATCCCGATCCGGCACGGCTGCGCGCTTGATCAGCGTGGGCGCGCTGTGTCTCTGTACTTTGGGTGCGGGCGCGCGCTATGACAATGCGGGCGCGCCGACCTTCTGGAGAAAATTCCATTTTCTTCTTTTCTTGCTGCAATGAGTTGGTCTTCACGAGCTTTGTTCTTTGAACACCATCCTAACACCATATTAGCATCAAATCAATGCTAATTCACCAGAATTCCAGATTAATGCCTGAAATGCAAAAACAGTAGAAAACACATTAAAACACCAACAACTTGAGTACAATAACACCAATTCAAAGTTTAATGGAGCGTTATAAAGTGTCATAAATGCCACTCAACAGGGACTCCTTTGCTCCTTATACTAAGCCCATGAGAGAAGCCGAACTCTTCTCGTGTACTCTACCACTAATAAACTGTTTGATGAAAGCCTGGCTCAAATCTTTGAAAGATCCAATCGAGTTAGGGGTAAACGACTGTACCACCTTTGAGCCATACTCAACAGGGCTTGAGAAAAGACCCGACACTTAATAGCGTCGTCCACGGGCTATAGCAACAGGGCGTTAGAGAATGTTTTGACATGGTTAGCTAGGTTGCCAGGATCATCATATGCTTTGATGGTGGACATCTTGAACTTCCTCGAGATGTGAGGATTCATTATCTCTTTGGTGAATGACGGGTTTGGATCATCAGGATCTCCTAGGGGCAAAATCACTTGAATCAGCCCTTGGGGCCATAGCTCTTCTTGGTGTTGAACCTTCCACGTCTATGATAGGAGGAAAATCCCTTTGTCTTGCTGAGAGTAGAGGTCTTGGTGTCAAGTGCATCTCCAGGTCATACTTCAACCTTTGTATCTCAACTTCATGAGCCCTAATCCTCTCTACATCTTGGGGAATCGTCCCTTGAGTGCTCCTGGGCTGTTGTTGGCCGCTAGGCATTGGCTCCTTACCAGCACATCTCCTCCTTGGAGCCACTTCATCCTCCGACAAGTTGGAGTCTCTAGCGGAGTAGGGTCCAAAGAACTCTTGATTCTGAGGGATGGGAACCAAGCCACGAATGTATAGGGGCGTCCGGCCTTATCCTTCACTTCGATTAGAGGGTCCACTTCCTCCAACCTCAGGGTATAAAGGCATCCCGCAAAGTGGGTTGGTGGTCCCTGAGGTCAAGACCGTTGAGTACTCATACCCAAGAGGATGAGGGTTTATAGTTGAATGTAGTTACTGAAATTGAGTATTCGTCCCTTGAGGAGCTAAGGGATTCGTCCCTTAGGGTGGATCTTGGATTAGGGTATTCGTCCCTTGAGGTTGGGTCTCAGATTCCCCAACAGGGGCTCCTCCTTGGGTGGTGGTATAGGTTGAGTGCGGGGTTATCTCCGCCACTGATGAGATTATTTGTGATGGGATAAAATCGTCAGTTTCACTGTGGTCTCTGCTCCGTGTGAGTACCATGGCTGTTGTTGTTTTCCCACAGACGAAGTCAAATATTGTGGAATAAAAAGTAGGGTTCGTTAGTGTTTAATGTTAAGTTTGTGAGTTTTAAGTTTTAATGGTTGTTCTTGCGGTGGGGATTGGTTGTCCTGGCAAGATGCCTACGTATCTCTGTGTTGTAGAGAATCAAGCCAAAACGTGGTTCTAGGTTGAGAGATAGAGCCCTTTATATAGAAATGAGTGTAGGGTTAGACTTGTGTTGACAAGTCTCCTACTTAGATGGTAATTAGGACTCCGGTAAAGAAAGGGATTCTAGATTCTTTCTTACAGGAGTTAGTGTCTAATTTGAATGTCATGTCTCATCTCTTTTGGCCGTATTGGGCCTAGTTCATGAACAACTCATATATTAGTGGACCTTAACGACCTGTGCTAGTGGTCCTTGACTACTTGGGCTATCTTTAGTCTATTACGAGCCTAGACCGGCTTGGTTTGTATTAGGCTTTGAATAGTAATTCTGCGATATTTAATGTGTTTTTAGAATGTATTTTCTATGTATATTAATATATATATATATATATAATTGTAATATTTCATTTTTTGTGAAGATTTATTAACGATCCATACTTCCGTTTTACCTAACCAAATTTATCACGACTGCCATCATATTGGAATAAGTATTTTAGAATAAATAAATATTTACACAAATGAAATAATGTACAAAAATATAATTAATTACATTGTATATTTTACATTAAAAAAGTGTCTATTAAAAATATGATATTAGTTTAGAAAATTTCTATCCATTTTTAAGATGATTGTAAATGTTCCTTTTACATTATTTTTTTCGTATTTTCACATTTGTTTTTCTAGAAAAAATCTTTTTCGGTAAGGGAAGCACATAAGAAACTTCTTGATCACTTTCTCTATCATTTCTTTTTTTACACCTCCATTCTTCTTATTGTATTTTCACGAATTTTTATCCTCATTTTTCTACTGTACTAGAAACTTAAAAGTGTGGCGCGCTTAGATTTGTCTTGCAACTTTGTTACGAGAGTTTTCAAAAGAATAAACATATTTTTCAACGTATATTTAGTTAATGTCATCCTTCAGTTAATTATTTTTATATAAATCCGACATTTATATTAAAATTGAAAGAATACAACGGAGAAGCGTAGCACCGTGGCGTGGCTAGCCTCGAGGGTCCAGTATTATACAACCCTAGTTAAGAACAAAAGACAAACTGTGAAACCCTTATAACTAAGAACTAAACATGCCAAAAAAAAAATAGCAACTATACAAACAACTTATTAGGAATGAGAAAAAAACTCGAAACAAAATTAAAATCGAACTGCCAGTAAAAACAAATCCGGAAAAAATTGAGCTGAAACCAAAATCGAAAAATTAAAAACTGAATCAATTTTATGGGTCCGATTCTGGTAATTGGTTAAAGCCTAACCAGAAAAAATAAACCGAGCCAAATGTTTGAATAAATAAATAAGTATAATATTTATACATGTATATATATTGTATAAATTTTATAAAAATTTTAAACAATATTGAAATATCTAATATTTTAAAAACTTGGCCAAAGTTAATTTATTTGGACCTAATATTCAAACTCTTGCGTTAATAACATGCTTTGTACGAGAGCTTTACACTGTTGTACATGGTGTTAGAAGTCTTCAGTATCAACTATCCTATAAACTGTTGTGTATGTGTCTAGGGTTTCGGTATATTTCTGTGTATAAGGTGCAGAATGGAATATAGAATCAAGAGAAGAACTATGTATTCTGGGCTTCTAATATATTCTGTATATTTCAATCTTTTCAATCTTATTAAAAACAATATAATCTTCTCCTTTATATAATAGGAGAATATAAAACATCATACATGAATTAAAATAGATACATCTACTGAGTTCTTTGAACCATACTTAATGCAACCTCTTATATTCCTCTACATTCTCTGAACCAACAATATGCATGAATATTCCTGAATTCCAGGAGTTAGTTTACTTGTTCAACATATTCCTCCCTTAAAGTAACTCCTTTCGATCCTTCATTCCCATCAGCCTTTTGTATGTATCAAATAGAGGTTTGGACAGCGGTTTGGTAAGTACATCTGCTATCTGATCATGACTTACTACATGACGCAACTCGACATCTTTTTCCTTCACATGCTCTCGAATAAAATGGAATCTAACATCAATGTGTTTACTTCTTTCGTGATGTACTGGATTCTTGGCGAGCTCAATCGCAGATTTGTTGTCGATTCTAATTTCTGTTGTTCCTTGCTGTGAGAACCTTAATTCACTGAGCAACCTTCTCAACCATATAGCATGACAGACACAATAAGATGCTGCCACATATTCTGCCTCACAAGTTGATAATGAAACTATAGGCTGCTTCTTAGAATACCATGTAAAAGCTGTATCTCCCATAAAAAACAAGTAACCAGATGTGCTTTTACGATCATCCACATCTCCACACCAATCACTATCAGAATATCCCAATAATTTATAATCTGCAGCCCTAGAATAAAATAGTCCCAAAGACTTTGTACCTTGAATATAACGCAGAATCCTTTTGATTGCCTTCCAGTGTTCCTGTTTTGGATCCTCCATGAATCTGCTTACTACCCCAACACTATATGCAATGTCAGGTCTTGTGCATGTAAGATATCTCAAGCTTCCCACCAAGCTTTGATATAAATTTTTCTCCACTGAAGCTCCTCCCTCAAATTTAGAAAGCTTTGTGCCAAGTTCCATAGGTGTTGCCACTGGATTGCTATGTTCCATTCTGAATTTCTTTAAAATACTATCGGCATATGATTCTTGAGAGATAAATATTCCTGACTTATCTTGTTTCACTTCAATACCAAGGAAGTATCTCATCAAGCCCAAATCAGTCATCTCGAACTCTTGAGTCATCTCCTTTTTAAATTCTTTTATCATGTCTTCATTGTTCCCCATAAAGATAAGATCATCAACGTAAAGTGCAACAAGTAATAAATTACCTTGCCTTTCTTTGACATAAACAGCAGCTTCATAAGGACATTGCACAAATCCATTCTTCTTGAAATAGTTGTCAATACGTTTGTTCCATGCACGAGGCGCCTGTTTTAGGCCGTATAACGCCTTATACAATTTTAACACCATGCTCTCCTTTCCTTCTTTTGCATATCCAGGAGGTTGGTTCACATACACCTCCTCTTCTAGCTTGCCATTTAAAAAAGCTAATTTTACGTCCATCTGGTATATAGACCACCCATATTGAGCTGCTTGAGAAATTAGAAACCTTATTGTCTCCATTCTGGCCACGGGTGCGAAGACTTCATCATAGTCTATTCCAGCCTTTTGCCGGTAGCCCTTTGCAACTAACCGCGCTTTGTATCTTTCTACTTCTCCTTGAGCATTCACCTTCTTCTTATAAACCCATTTAACATCGATAGGTTTACAATCTTCTGGAGGTTCCACAAGTTCCCAAGTTTTGTTCTTCTCAATTGCTTTGATCTCTTCATCCATAGCAGCCTTCCACTTCTTGTCTTGCACAGCTTCTTCAAAGCTCACATTCTCTGCATCCGCCACCAAACACACCAGGTGCACCTCACTTGTTGTTTGATATAAATCTTGCAAACTTTTGATTCTAGGATTCCGGGGCTCATCATCATTCACTTCATATTCTTCTGGTGCATCAATATTTGTTGGTGAGATTTTTGAAATTGGAATATCTTCATGTGATTCTTTTTCTGGTGCTTTACTCCAGTTCCATGCATCATCTTCTTGTATATATGCATCACGACTTACATCCACCTTCATTGTGATTGGGTCAAAAAACCTGTAAGCTTTTGTTTTTTCATCATACCCGATGAATATATACTTCTTGCTCTTGTCGTCCAACTTTGTCCTTCTTTGATCTGGTATATGAGAATATGCTATGCTCCCAAAGACTTTTAGATGCGACACAGTAGGCTTCCTTCCACTCCACAATTCTTGAGGTGTTTTATTCCCCAAGTTTGAATGTGGGCAGCGATTCTGAATATAAACAGCACACTGTACTGCTTCTGCCCAGAGTTCTTTTGGCAGTCCCTTGCCTTTTAACATCGCTCGAACCATATCCAGAATAGTCCGGTTTTTCCTCTCAGCCACACCATTCTGCTGTGGAGAATATGGAGCTGTTAAGAATCTTCTAATGCCTTGCTCTTCACAATATTCTGTGAAAGCATTTGATGTATATTCTCCGCCTCTATCAGAACGCAGTGCCTTGATATACATTCCAGTCTTCTTTTCCACCAAAATTTTGAATTTCTTGAATACTTTTAAGGCCTCGGATTTTTCATTCAAGAAATAAACCCATGTTCTTCTAGAATAGTCATCAATAAAGGTTATGAAGTACCTTTTAGAACTATATGACTGGGGTGTGATAGGACCACAAATATCAGTGTGCACCAACTCGAGAGGTTTTACAGCACTATATATAGCCTTCCTCTGGAAAGAATTCCTTGTTTGTTTTCCCAGAACACATTCTTCACAAAAGCTTCTTGTAAGATCCATGCTTGGCAGTCCATGAACCATTCCTTTGCTTGCCATCTCCTTTAAACCTCCATAGTGTAAGTGTCCCAATCGCCTGTGCCATAAGGATGCTTTGTCCTCCATCTTCATTTGCATACATGTCTGTTGTATATTTCTCAAATTTAATTTGAACATCCGATTTTGAGACATTTGTACACGTGCTATCATCCTGCCACTTTTGTCCTTCATGAACATTGCTTTTTCTCCCATGAAAATAGAATATCCTTTTTCAACCAATTGTCCAAGGCTAAGAATATTGTTTTTCATGTTTGGAACATAAAAAACATCTTCTATTTTTCCTCTCCTGCCATCCTTTCCAGGGAAACACACATCACCCTTTCCTTTAACTTCAATTTTTGATGCATCTCCAAAAGATACATGTCCAAAATCTACCTCCTTTAAATTAGTGAAAAGATGCTTGAGACCAGACATATGGTTGCTGGCGCCGCTGTCAAGATACCAAAGAACATCATCTTCTGGAATCATATCTTTGTAGGCCATTAGCAGAATATCATCTTTCTGTTGCTCCTCCGTTTTGGCCAAATTTGCATTCTCCTCGACCTTTTTAAACCAGCAATCTTTGGCAAAGTGTCCAAATTTGCCACAATTATAGCATTCATTTGTTCTGCTACCTCTGCCAGGGGCTGTTCTTCCACCTCTGCCGCGACTACGTCCTTGTCCGCGCCAATATTGTTGATTTGCTTGCACCTTTTTTTCATAATTGTTGCTTATGTGTCCACGTCCTCTACCTTGATTAAAATTCTGATTTGCACGGCCACGTCCTCTTCCTCTGGAATATTGTGTGTACAATGCCTTATCTTTGTCTTCCACAGAAACATTACTTTTCAGTACTTGAGATTCCGTCTCCTCCTTCTTTACCAGCCTTTCTGAATATGCTTGCAAGGATCCCATAAGTTGATCCACGGTCATGGTCTCCGTATCATTTGATTCCTCAATAGAGATGCCAACAAGTTGCAACTTTGTATTCAAAGATCTCAGAATCTTCTCATTGACACGAGAATCCTCAATTTTTTCTCCATAATTCTTCATTTGGTTTACCACAGAGGAAACCCTTGTAAAATAATCTGGAACAGATTCTGTCTCTTTCATTTGCAATGATTCAAATTCTCCACGTAGAGTTTGTAATCGTACCTTTTTTACTTTGTCGACTCCTTTGAAATTATTCTGCAGAATCTCCCAGGCCTCCTTTGCTTTTGTTGCAGATGCAACTTTTTCAAACATGGCTTCATCTAAGCCCATGTGTAATATTGACAAAGCTTGTTGATCTT
Organism: Apium graveolens; assembly: GCF_009905375.1. Lineage (NCBI taxonomy): Eukaryota > Viridiplantae > Streptophyta > Magnoliopsida > Apiales > Apiaceae > Apium > Apium graveolens. The sequence goes on from NC_133654.1 coordinate 215,071,101, forward strand.
GCTTCCGTGACTTTGCTAGAGTATTTTTCTGCGCCTGATTCAACGCACCTTCATTCTCTGGTTCATCGTAGCCTTTCTCTACAACTTCCCATGCCTCCTGTGAGCCAAGTAGAGCCTTCATGCGTATACACCAGTGTGCATAATTATCTTTGGTAAGCTTTGGAACAGATAGAAAATTATTCATCCTTGGATAGCTCTGATACCAATCTGTTGTGTATGTGTCTAGGGTTTCGGTATATTTCTGTGTATAAGGTGCAGAATGGAATATAGAATCAAGAGAAGAACTATGTATTCTGGGCTTCTAATATATTCTGTATATTTCAATCTTTTCAATCTTATTAAAAACAATATAATCTTCTCCTTTATATAATAGGAGAATATAAAACATCATACATGAATTAAAATAGATACATCTACTGAGTTCTTTGAACCATACTTAATGCAACCTCTTATATTCCTCTACATTCTCTGAACCAACAATATGCATGAATATTCCTGAATTCCAGGAGTTAGTTTACTTGTTCAACATAAACCGCAGTACTTGTTTTATCTCTATTCTGTAAACATTTTCTGCAGTTGATAACAAATTTAAAGTTAGTATGGCATTAAAAATTCGTGCGTTTTTTTTTCTTATCTTTCAACTATGTCTACGATGAACTTTGTACACTAAACTTGAAACGCTTAATTAACTTTTAATTTAGGTATATTTTTGTTTTATTATTGTATTTTACATATATAAAATTTTATTTCCTCCGATCTTGTAACTGAAATCAAGCGAAAATATCCTCGGGATTTTTAAACCGTAACCTAGTCCGAACTTGTTCGTTGCATGCAATTTTAGAAACTGAAGATATATGGTTGTGATTTCGATTTTATTTCAAAATCGAGCTGAACCAGTTCATACTCTCTCTCCCCCTGCAACTTATAGCCTATCACGATACTCACATCCATTCTCTTTATGTTAACATGACCATTCTTGCACCCTAGGTTAGATGAATGTGTTTTTGCTTTATATTTTTATATCGGTTTTTTATTCTTGTGTAACTAAATTTGTGTGTGTAGCTATATTAATAACAATGTAAAATATACATCACATAAATTCAACTAAATCTAAGATTTTATTGAATTAAAGGTATTGATATATACATGTGCAAACTGCAGGCATAATAATACAGTTATAATTAGACATGTTTTGATATTTTTGAATATTTCATACATTTGTGTGTTATTGATCTTGAAATTTACGTAAGTCTTCCTGTCGTGAATTCTATTAAATTTGTAGACTTTGTTATATGTTGGGCAAGGATCGGGGCCATGATACATTTGGGCAGGAATTTAGAAGGCGAAAGAAGATCTAAAGGGGGTTTGGAAGGGTGGTTGGTGTTAGCTATACTCCTAATAAGGTCCCACGGATGAAGGCTTATTAGATAATTATATAATTGGGCTGAAGGGCCAACATGATCACGGACCGAAGACCCACGGAACTTCACAGGCCGAGACCCATTACTCCTTCATTCGTTGAGATTTCCCTATCGTAACGCCCCCTTTCACTCCTCTAAAACTCGCCTTTATAACAGGGGTAACAGACTAGCATTTATGGTGAGTTTGGGTATAAATACCCTGAGAAAGGTGAAACAAGGCTAATCTCTACATTCATTCTCTCAATACTCTATACTCTCTTTTATTCCCTAAACCCACTCTACACCCATATTCTTATTCTCACACCGGAGGTGAATCGAGAGAACAATCCCTCGCATTCTCTTCCCTTTCAGGTAGCAGCCGAAGACCGTTCTTGATAGGATAAAGGCTGTTCTTGAAATCTGAAGGAGATCTGGGTGTAACATTTGGCGCCGTATGTGGAAAATATGATAATTATAAACAAGATACCGAGAAGATGACAAACACAGTTCATGAACACTTACCACCACTTGGCTTCACTTCTCACGATGGGGGACAGACGTCCTCCTTGGTGGATGCCGATGGAGTCATCAAGTTAACTCCCGAAGAGGAGGCTTTGCTTCTCAAGATCGGAGAAGGGCAAAGCAAAATATGATCAAGCCGAGAAAGAGGCTGAGGCCAGGGCGAAACGAAGAGAGGCCGATGCGTTGTGATTGAAAGCCTTGCAGCTCTAGAGGGAAGAAATCGAACTACATGAGAAGGCACTTCGTGAAGCATTACAAGCCGATGAGCCAGAAAAAAACCACCAAACCAAGGAAAGAGCGAAAGGGTATGACGAAGAAGATGAATCTGACTTTGATTCACACCCAGGAGGAAGCGTACGAAGCACCACTTTTCATATGATTCGGACGAAGAACTTGATGGGTCCCGAATTAAGCTAACTCTCCTGGAAAAGGCCATGTTCGGTGACAGAAGGGTCGACCGAGAACCAATTGTGACAGAAGAAATCGAGCAGTACCGACCTCCCCCGAGCAAGGAAAGGCAGTTCCTGAAGATGAACGAGTTTAATAAAAAGGGTGATCCAAAGGACCCTGTGAAAAAGACGAGTTACTGATGATTGGGATGAGTCATAATGACAGCATGCTTTGTAAAATGTTCAAGACCTACTTGAAGGGATCAGTTTTGATATGGTACAAGTCCCTCAAACCCAGGTCTATCATGTCGTATGAGCGGTTGAAGAGAAAGTTCCTGAAGTACTATTTACATCTATGCCGAAAGGCGAAGGATACTGAGGCCTTGGTCCACTGTAGACAGAGGGCGAATGAGGAACTCGGGGATTATTTGGCTCGGTTCAAAGAGGAAGCTGGAATGGTCACCAACCTGGACAAAGTCAAGGCGATGGTCTTCCTTTCGGCGAGGCTGGACCCTTATAAATGTAAAAAGCTTTGCTCCTCTCTTTGCGATTTCCCCCCCAAATCCCTAAATAATATATATGTGAGGGGAGAGAATATTCGGAGGAAGAAGGAAAGTATTGGGGGTTACAAAGATTCCCCAAGGGATGACCGATCAAAGCGAGCAAAAAGATACGATAGCTCAAGATCCTGGGGTGACCGAAGGGATAGTAGGAAAGAAGGAAGAAAGGAAATCGACCGCGGGGGCCGAACGACGCCGAGATAGAGATTCGACTGTATTCACCCCTCTGAATGCGCCAATCTCCAAGATTCTCCATGAGATCAAGGGAAAGCCTGGGTTCGTTCGGCCATCTAAGATTAAGGTCCCAAACCACAAAAAGAACCCCGTCAAGCACTATGATTATCACCGAGATAAGGGGCATAATACCGATGAGTGCTAACATCTGAAGAAGCTTATCGAACAGATGATCAAAGAAGGCGAACTCAATTAGTTCGTCCAAAATCTGAGGGACAGACTGGGCCAAAGGACAATCAGGAAGAGCCGGAAGCCGAAGAGCCTGGACGAAGAGACATTATAAGGTTCGAAGTAAAGACAATCTTTAGGGGCAGTGTGCTGGACTGAGACAGTAAGATATACAAGAAGAAATATGACCGACAAGTGTACAACCTATATTAGTTCGGCAAGGCGAATCCCCACATGCCCATGACTTTCAGCACAGAATGTTATGAGGATGTCATTTGTACACATGAAGACCCCCTTATCATCAATCCTCTCATTGGGAAAAATAAAATCTGGAAGGTGTTTGTGGATACAGGCAGCTCAGCCAGTATCCTGTTCCATAAAACTTATTGTAAGATGAATCTGGAGGGCAAACAATTGGAACCCTGCAACGAAGCACCTCTCTACGCCTTTGGAGGACACGCAATAGAGTTTGAAGGTACGATCACTCTTCCCGTCCTTTTAGGTAAATTACCATATACTGTTGAGAATCCAGTAAAGTTCTATGTGGTTCGGATTGAGAGTCCATACAATGCCATTCTGGGAAGGCCGTTCTTGTCAACCTTCAAGGCGGTAGAGTCCATACCCCACATCAAGCTCAAATTTCCAACCGAGAAACGGGCAGGAGAGATGGGAAGCGATCAGAAAACCGTCCGATTAATCATGTTAATCGCCTTCAAAAATTTTATCAGTAAGGAAAATTCCTTTATTTTCTCATTTGTATTTTATTCCTAACACTATGTAATGACTTAATGATCAATAAAAAAAGTATTTCCTTCGCACAAACTTTTTGCTTGAAATTGCGACAAATTGAGCGGGCGAATGAGTATTATCTAGGGGCGATCCCAAAGAAGATAAACCCTTCGCCCGCTCTATTTGATTTTCCTAAAATGAAAAAACGAACGAATATTATCTAGAGGAGATCCTAAATATTTTAATATCTTTCGCCCTATAACTACTATGAAATTATAACATAAATGGCTTATAATTTATGTCCATCACAAAACAACAGTATTGTCGAAGGAACGAAGAAGGTCTTCTCTAAGGACGATCCCGAAGAAGACAAGCCCTTGGTCCTCAACCTGAAATTTTATAAAAATTTTGCAAGTAAACCTTGAGAAAGAAGAAGATCTCGTTTAGGGGCGACCCAGAAGAAAACGAGCCTTTCCCCTTCTAGGTTAAGTTGTGCTTAAAAATTTTATAAGTCTTGCCTAAATTTTTGCAAGTATAATAATTGACCGAAGGAACGAAGGAAGACTCGCCTAGGGGTGATCCCGAAGAAGGCAATACCCTTGCTTCTTCGCCTAAAATGAAAAAATTTCATATCCGGTATTAACGGCCCAAGGTTTCGCTTTGGACTACCAACTTGCCCCCTTAACACTTGGGGCCGAAGATGGACATTGCCTAAAAACTGCTAAGGAAAAAATAAAGCCAAAGATGTAGAAACACTACGCAAAAATTGCTAAGGCAAGAATAAAGCCAACGATTCAATGAGCGATGCTAAGCTATATCCCGAATAGCCATCCAAAAGACAATAGTAATCATGCCCAACCAATCTATCAAGCATATTATCAATGAAAGGAAGAGGGAAGTGATCCTTCCTTGTAGCCTTGTTTAGCTTCCTATAATCCATGCAAACCTCCACCCCGTGACTGTTCGTGTAGGAATAAACTCATTCTTCTCATTAGCTACCATAGTGATACCACCTTTTTTTGGCACACACTGAACTGGGCTCATCCATGAACTGTCAGAAATAGGATAGATGATCCCTGCATCTAGCAAATTGAGAATTTCCTTCTTCACAACCTCTTTCATGATCATATTTATCCTTCTCTGGTGCTCAATAGTAGGCTTGCTTCCATCATCTAGTAGAATTTTGTGCTTGCAATACGAAGGGCTGATTCCCATGATATCTGCTATAGTCCAACCAATTGCCGATTTGAATTCTCTAAGAATTCTCAAAAGCTTCTCATCGTTGCTACGTGAAAGGTCAGATGCAATAATAACAGGCAAAGTAGATGCATCACCTAAAAATGCATACCTCAAATGTTCAGGTAAAGGCTTAAGCTCAAGAGTAGGAGCTTCCTCAATAGATGGCTTGAGGCGCTTTGGAGAACTTTTTAGCTCCTCCAATCCAAGAGATTCAAAATACATATCCATCTTTCGCTCCCAGGGAGAAGCATTCAAATATTGCAAGTCCTCTTCACCATCATCATCTTCACTATCGAAATTCCCCAAAAAGGCTTTTTTAAAGGCATCGGACCATTGCAATCGATCGAGTTCAGAATTGACCACATAATCGACCATCTCCACCTTAAAACACTCCTCATTTTCTGTAGGGAATTTCATGGCATTGAACACATTAAAAGTTACATCCTGATCCAACACTCGCATGGTGAACTCACCTTTCTGCACATCTATCAAGGTTTGGCCAGTAGCCAAGAAAGTTCTTCCCAAGATTATGGGAATATTCTTATCTTACTCGAAATCAAGAATTACAAAATCAGCAGGGAAGATGAGTTTATCCACCTTGACCAAGACATCCTCCACAATACCTAGCGGATATGTAATAGAACGGTCGGCCAACTGCAAAGTCATATAAGTAGGCTTTGGATCAGGCAAGTCTAACTTCTTGAAGATTGACAAGGGCATCAGATTGATGCTAGCTCCCAAGTCACATAAACACTTGTCAAAACACACATTTCCAGTTGTGCAAGGAATAGTGAAGCTTCCAGGATCTTTAAGCTTTGGAGGCAATTTTTGTTGCAGCACCGCACTGCATTCCTCCGTGAGAGCAACGGTCTCCAACTCATCAAGCTTCACTTTCCTAGAGAGAATACCTTTCATTAACTTCGCGTAACTAGGCATTTATTTAAGAGTTTCAGCGAAAGGGATGTTAATGTGAAGTTTCTTGAACACCTTCAGAAACTTCACAAACTGCTTATCCAGCTTTTTCTTTTGCAGCCTCTTAGGAAAGGGAGGTGGAGGATAAATCTGTTTTCCCCTGTATTACCCTCAGAAGAAGTGTGCTCAACAGTAGTCTTCCTTGGTTCCACTTCTGCTTCCTTATGCACTTCTTCTTCTTCAGCCTCAACTTCAGAATCCGGAGTCTTAGCTTTTTCAGGATTTACAACCTTACCAGACCTTAGTGTAATTGCTTCAACATGCTCCTTAGCTTCCTTATTGCCCGACACTTCAATATCGCTCAGAAGCGTGCCATGTTGACGATTCAGTAATGCATTAGCAATTTTCCCAATCTGATTTTCCAAGTTCTTGATAAAAATAGCTTGGCTCTTGCACATGAGCCTTAAATCCTCCAATTCAGATTTTTCATTAGCTTGCGGTAACTGCTGAAATTGAAGTTGTTACCTAGGGGCATATTGCGGTTGCTGAAACCCAGGAGGGTTACACTGCTTTGTTGTGTATGGCTGCTAAGATTGTTGCACCGCATTCTGATTGTAACTCCAGCTGAAGTTAGGATGATTGCGGTTATTATTATGATAAGTGGCTGGAGCTTGCTGCTGTGATCTCTGAAAGTTGTTCACAAATTGAGCTGATTCGCTAGAATTAGCACACTGCTCAGTTTCATGTGCCCCACATAAAAAATTCACACACACTAGTGATTTGATTAACTCCATAATTAGCCAAAGAGTCCACTTTCATCATCAAATCTTGAAATTGAGCAGTTATAGCAGTAAGTGTATCCACTTCCAGAATTCCTGCTACTTTGCCTTGCAACATTCTTTGCGTAGGATTCTGATATTCATTAGCTGCCATTAGCTCAATCAACTTATAAGTTTCATTATAGCTTTTGGCCTATAAGGCTCCACCAGACGCTGCATCAAGCATATGTCTAGATTATGCTCCTAAACCATTGTAGAAATAATTTATAATCATCCAATCAGGCATGCCATGATGTGGGAAATTCCTTAGCATCTCCTTGTATCGATCCCAAGCCTCACACAGAGACTCTCCAGTTTGTTGTGCAAACTTAGTAAGAGCATTCTTGATTGCAGCAGTTTTCGCCATAGGAAAGAATTTAGTGAGAAACTTTTGAGCAAGATCCTCCCATTTGGTGATAGACCCTGGTGGTAGCGAATATAACCAGAACTTTGCCTTATCCCTCAAAGAGAATTGGAAGAGTCGTAGCTTGATAGCATCTTCATTCAAGAATGAGAACTTTGCGTTATCCTATTGAACTTGAAAGTGTCGCAGATCTCGATGAAATCCCTGATGAGCATGTTGGGGTCTTCTGTAGGAGAACCCCCAAACTGAACTGAGTTCTGTATTATCTGAATCATGCTCGACTTGATCTCAAAAGGGTTAGCCGAGATGGCTGGTCTGATGATGCTTGACTGAAAATCATTGATCTTAGGCTGAGAATAGTCCTTCAAAGCCTTAGGAATTTCTGCCTGATCTCCCATCTCTATAAAGCTGGTTCCTCGACTTTCTCTTCTTCTTCTACTTTCTCTTCGTCCTCAAAAACTTCCCTTCGAACCACTACAGCTTCTTCATCGGCTTGGTCCAGAGTTCTCTTACGAGCCCGCGAACGCATATACATACACGCTCGCTAGAGTACCTGAAACATGAAAATGAAAAGAGTAGGTAAGTAACAATGTCCGAGTCAATGAACTTTAACGATCACTGATGACAAACACATAAACACAAAGTTAACACCGAGTCCCCGGCAGCGGCGCCAAAAACTTGTTAGTCGCTAAACACGCGCTAATAATTCACGCAAGTATACGCGATCGCAAGTAATATAGAATTATTTCTAGTTCATTCCCACAGGGACTGGTTTAGGTTAACTTTGTGATTTATGCACTTATGCAACAATGATATGACTATTATTCAATGCTAAGACGAATAACAAATTGGGTTTTGACTATACTACGATTAACTATTGAGAATTATACTAGAGAACATAAACTAAGAGATTAAAGAGATTTGAATAATATATGACACAAACATGGGATTCTAACTTCATTAAATACTTCATTCAATAGCCTTATTGTTCTTAACCTTAGCATATAATGGTGATGACATTAATCAGACAACACGAAACTGCTAAACGCCAACTTTCGTTGCACGAATAACATAGTGTCGGACATCCACAGAAGAGATAGAAGCTGAACAGACACCAATTATATTGAGACCCTGTATGTCAATATATTTTGACAACATAATGGCTTAATGAACAAGTTATCTATTGTGATTACATAGGGCAAGTAAGATGGTTAAAATTACCAACGAATCATGCATAACAGTAACACATGAACCTATGCTAGCATGACAAGTTTTAAATCCTTAAATTTACTGTCGCTTCATTAAAGATTAACACGCTATCTTATAAGTTCGCGATACTCATAATACGAATAAAAACAACCAATACTAGGTTATCATACAACCACCCCACACTAAAGCATCAAAATAAATTAACTAAAAAAATCAATAGATAAATTCGCTAGAACCCCACGATAACAATTAGCACATAATCAGACTCATCAGCAACGTGGGTTCTGATGAAAATATGGTATAATAAACGTAGTCTTTATCCTGAATAAATAATAAACCAAGTACGAAATAAGAGTATAGGTTCATGAATAAGAAAACTAGCATATAAAGTTACAACTTAGAACAAAGAATCACAAGTATAAACTAGGTCTTCTTCGCCTTTGTTGAATTGTGCTTAAACGGTCTTCTTACGCCTTCTCCTTGTGCTCTGGTACGTCTCTCTTGAAAAATGACCTTTATTTAGGTATATATAGAAGCCCATGAGTAGTAGAAGTCCTCCAATCAAAATCCCACAAGAATCAGGATTCTAAAATCCCGATCCGGCACGGCTGCGCGCTTGATCAGCGTGGGCGCGCTGTGTCTCTGTACTTTGGGTGCGGGCGCGCGCTATGACAATGCGGGCGCGCCGACCTTCTGGAGAAAATTCCATTTTCTTCTTTTCTTGCTGCAATGAGTTGGTCTTCACGAGCTTTGTTCTTTGAACACCATCCTAACACCATATTAGCATCAAATCAATGCTAATTCACCAGAATTCCAGATTAATGCCTGAAATGCAAAAACAGTAGAAAACACATTAAAACACCAACAACTTGAGTACAATAACACCAATTCAAAGTTTAATGGAGCGTTATAAAGTGTCATAAATGCCACTCAACAGGGACTCCTTTGCTCCTTATACTAAGCCCATGAGAGAAGCCGAACTCTTCTCGTGTACTCTACCACTAATAAACTGCTTGATGAAAGCCTGGCTCAAATCTTTGAAAGATCCAATCGAGTTAGGGGTAAACGACTGTACCACCTTTGAGCCATACTCAACAGGGCTTGAGAAAAGACCCGACACTTAATAGCGTCGTCCACGGGCTATAGCAACAGGGCGTTAGAGAATGTTTTGACATGGTTAGCTAGGTTGCCAGGATCATCATATGCTTTGATGGTGGACATCTTGAACTTCCTCGAGATGTGAGGATTCATTATCTCTTTGGTGAATGACGGGTTTGGATCATCAGGATCTCCTAGGGGCAAAATCACTTGAATCAGCCCTTGGGGCCATAGCTCTTCTTGGTGTTGAACCTTCCACGTCTATGATAGGAGGAAAATCCCTTTGTCTTGCTGCGAGTAGAGGTCTTGGTGTCAAGTGCATCTCCAGGTCATACTTCAACCTTTGTATCTCAACTTCATGAGCCCTAATCCTCTCTACATCTTGGGGAATCGTCCCTTGAGTGCTCCTGGGCTGTTGTTGGCCGCTAGGCATTGGCTCCTTACCAGCACATCTCCTCCTTGGAGCCACTTCATCCTCCGACAAGTTGGAGTCTCTAGCGGAGTAGGGTCCAAAGAACTCTTGATTCTGAGGGATGGGAACCAAGCCACGAATGTATAGGGGCGTCCGGCCTTATCCTTCACTTCGATTAGAGGGTCCACTTCCTCCAACCTCAGGGTATAAAGGCATCCCGCAAAGTGGGTTGGTGGTCCCTGAGGTCAAGACCGTTGAGTACTCATACCCAAGAGGATGAGGGTTTATAGTTGAATGTAGTTACTGAAATTGAGTATTCGTCCCTTGAGGAGCTAAGGGATTCGTCCCTTAGGGTGGATCTTGGATTAGGGTATTCGTCCCTTGAGGTTGGGTCTCAGATTCCCCAACAGGGGCTCCTCCTTGGGTGGTGGTATAGGTTGAGTGCGGGGTTATCTCCGCCACTGATGAGATTATTTGTGATGGGATAAAATCGTCAGTTTCACTGTGGTCTCTGCTCCGTGTGAGTACCATGGCTGTTGTTGTTTTCCCACAGACGAAGTCAAATATTGTGGAATAAAAAGTAGGGTTCGTTAGTGTTTAATGTTAAGTTTGTGAGTTTTAAGTTTTAATGGTTGTTCTTGCGGTGGGGATTGGTTGTCCTGGCAAGATGCCTACGTATCTCTGTGTTGTAGAGAATCAAGCCAAAACGTGGTTCTAGGTTGAGAGATAGAGCCCTTTATATAGAAATGAGTGTAGGGTTAGACTTGTGTTGACAAGTCTCCTACTTAGATGGTAATTAGGACTCCGGTAAAGAAAGGGATTCTAGATTCTTTCTTACAGGAGTTAGTGTCTAATTTGAATGTCATGTCTCATCTCTTTTGGCCGTATTGGGCCTAGTTCATGAACAACTCATATATTAGTGGACCTTAACGACCTGTGCTAGTGGTCCTTGACTACTTGGGCTATCTTTAGTCTATTACGAGCCTAGACCGGCTTGGTTTGTATTAGGCTTTGAATAGTAATTCTGCGATATTTAATGTGTTTTTAGAATGTATTTTCTATGTATATTAATATATATATATATATATATAATTGTAATATTTCATTTTTTGTGAAGATTTATTAACGATCCATACTTCCGTTTTACCTAACCAAATTTATCACGACTGCCATCATATTGGAATAAGTATTTTAGAATAAATAAATATTTACACAAATGAAATAATGTACAAAAATATAATTAATTACATTGTATATTTTACATTAAAAAAGTGTCTATTAAAAATATGATATTAGTTTAGAAAATTTCTATCCATTTTTAAGATGATTGTAAATGTTCCTTTTACATTATTTTTTTCGTATTTTCACATTTGTTTTTCTAGAAAAAATCTTTTTCGGTAAGGGAAGCACATAAGAAACTTCTTGATCACTTTCTCTATCATTTCTTTTTTTACACCTCCATTCTTCTTATTGTATTTTCACGAATTTTTATCCTCATTTTTCTACTGTACTAGAAACTTAAAAGTGTGGCGCGCTTAGATTTGTCTTGCAACTTTGTTACGAGAGTTTTCAAAAGAATAAACATATTTTTCAACGTATATTTAGTTAATGTCATCCTTCAGTTAATTATTTTTATATAAATCCGACATTTATATTAAAATTGAAAGAATACAACGGAGAAGCGTAGCACCGTGGCGTGGCTAGCCTCGAGGGTCCAGTATTATACAACCCTAGTTAAGAACAAAAGACAAACTGTGAAACCCTTATAACTAAGAACTAAACATGCCAAAAAAAAAATAGCAACTATACAAACAACTTATTAGGAATGAGAAAAAAACTCGAAACAAAATTAAAATCGAACTGCCAGTAAAAACAAATCCGGAAAAAATTGAGCTGAAACCAAAATCGAAAAATTAAAAACTGAATCAATTTTATGGGTCCGATTCTGGTAATTGGTTAAAGCCTAACCAGAAAAAATAAACCGAGCCAAATGTTTGAATAAATAAATAAGTATAATATTTATACATGTATATATATTGTATAAATTTTATAAAAATTTTAAACAATATTGAAATATCTAATATTTTAAAAACTTGGCCAAAGTTAATTTATTTGGACCTAATATTCAAACTCTTGCGTTAATAACATGCTTTGTACGAGAGCTTTACACTGTTGTACATGGTGTTAGAAGTCTTCAGTATCAACTATCCTATAAACTGTTGTGTATGTGTCTAGGGTTTCGGTATATTTCTGTGTATAAGGTGCAGAATGGAATATAGAATCAAGAGAAGAACTATGTATTCTGGGCTTCTAATATATTCTGTATATTTCAATCTTTTCAATCTTATTAAAAACAATATAATCTTCTCCTTTATATAATAGGAGAATATAAAACATCATACATGAATTAAAATAGATACATCTACTGAGTTCTTTGAACCATACTTAATGCAACCTCTTATATTCCTCTACATTCTCTGAACCAACAATATGCATGAATATTCCTGAATTCCAGGAGTTAGTTTACTTGTTCAACATATTCCTCCCTTAAAGTAACTCCTTTCGATCCTTCATTCCCATCAGCCTTTTGTATGTATCAAATAGAGGTTTGGACAGCGGTTTGGTAAGTACATCTGCTATCTGATCATGACTTACTACATGACGCAACTCGACATCTTTTTCCTTCACATGCTCTCGAATAAAATGGAATCTAACATCAATGTGTTTACTTCTTTCGTGATGTACTGGATTCTTGGCGAGCTCAATCGCAGATTTGTTGTCGATTCTAATTTCTGTTGTTCCTTGCTGTGAGAACCTTAATTCACTGAGCAACCTTCTCAACCATATAGCATGACAGACACAATAAGATGCTGCCACATATTCTGCCTCACAAGTTGATAATGAAACTATAGGCTGCTTCTTAGAATACCATGTAAAAGCTGTATCTCCCATAAAAAACAAGTAACCAGATGTGCTTTTACGATCATCCACATCTCCACACCAATCACTATCAGAATATCCCAATAATTTATAATCTGCAGCCCTAGAATAAAATAGTCCCAAAGACTTTGTACCTTGAATATAACGCAGAATCCTTTTGATTGCCTTCCAGTGTTCCTGTTTTGGATCCTCCATGAATCTGCTTACTACCCCAACACTATATGCAATGTCAGGTCTTGTGCATGTAAGATATCTCAAGCTTCCCACCAAGCTTTGATATAAATTTTTCTCCACTGAAGCTCCTCCCTCAAATTTAGAAAGCTTTGTGCCAAGTTCCATAGGTGTTGCCACTGGATTGCTATGTTCCATTCTGAATTTCTTTAAAATACTATCGGCATATGATTCTTGAGAGATAAATATTCCTGACTTATCTTGTTTCACTTCAATACCAAGGAAGTATCTCATCAAGCCCAAATCAGTCATCTCGAACTCTTGAGTCATCTCCTTTTTAAATTCTTTTATCATGTCTTCATTGTTCCCCATAAAGATAAGATCATCAACGTAAAGTGCAACAAGTAATAAATTACCTTGCCTTTCTTTGACATAAACAGCAGCTTCATAAGGACATTGCACAAATCCATTCTTCTTGAAATAGTTGTCAATACGTTTGTTCCATGCACGAGGCGCCTGTTTTAGGCCGTATAACGCCTTATACAATTTTAACACCATGCTCTCCTTTCCTTCTTTTGCATATCCAGGAGGTTGGTTCACATACACCTCCTCTTCTAGCTTGCCATTTAAAAAAGCTAATTTTACGTCCATCTGGTATATAGACCACCCATATTGAGCTGCTTGAGAAATTAGAAACCTTATTGTCTCCATTCTGGCCACGGGTGCGAAGACTTCATCATAGTCTATTCCAGCCTTTTGCCGGTAGCCCTTTGCAACTAACCGCGCTTTGTATCTTTCTACTTCTCCTTGAGCATTCACCTTCTTCTTATAAACCCATTTAACATCGATAGGTTTACAATCTTCTGGAGGTTCCACAAGTTCCCAAGTTTTGTTCTTCTCAATTGCTTTGATCTCTTCATCCATAGCAGCCTTCCACTTCTTGTCTTGCACAGCTTCTTCAAAGCTCACATTCTCTGCATCCGCCACCAAACACACCAGGTGCACCTCACTTGTTGTTTGATATAAATCTTGCAAACTTTTGATTCTAGGATTCCGGGGCTCATCATCATTCACTTCATATTCTTCTGGTGCATCAATATTTGTTGGTGAGATTTTTGAAATTGGAATATCTTCATGTGATTCTTTTTCTGGTGCTTTACTCCAGTTCCATGCATCATCTTCTTGTATATATGCATCACGACTTACATCCACCTTCATTGTGATTGGGTCAAAAAACCTGTAAGCTTTTGTTTTTTCATCATACCCGATGAATATATACTTCTTGCTCTTGTCGTCCAACTTTGTCCTTCTTTGATCTGGTATATGAGAATATGCTATGCTCCCAAAGACTTTTAGATGCGACACAGTAGGCTTCCTTCCACTCCACAATTCTTGAGGTGTTTTATTCCCCAAGTTTGAATGTGGGCAGCGATTCTGAATATAAACAGCACACTGTACTGCTTCTGCCCAGAGTTCTTTTGGCAGTCCCTTGCCTTTTAACATCGCTCGAACCATATCCAGAATAGTCCGGTTTTTCCTCTCAGCCACACCATTCTGCTGTGGAGAATATGGAGCTGTTAAGAATCTTCTAATGCCTTGCTCTTCACAATATTCTGTGAAAGCATTTGATGTATATTCTCCGCCTCTATCAGAACGCAGTGCCTTGATATACATTCCAGTCTTCTTTTCCACCAAAATTTTGAATTTCTTGAATACTTTTAAGGCCTCGGATTTTTCATTCAAGAAATAAACCCATGTTCTTCTAGAATAGTCATCAATAAAGGTTATGAAGTACCTTTTAGAACTATATGACTGGGGTGTGATAGGACCACAAATATCAGTGTGCACCAACTCGAGAGGTTTTACAGCACTATATATAGCCTTCCTCTGGAAAGAATTCCTTGTTTGTTTTCCCAGAACACATTCTTCACAAAAGCTTCTTGTAAGATCCATGCTTGGCAGTCCATGAACCATTCCTTTGCTTGCCATCTCCTTTAAACCTCCATAGTGTAAGTGTCCCAATCGCCTGTGCCATAAGGATGCTTTGTCCTCCATCTTCATTTGCATACATGTCTGTTGTATATTTCTCAAATTTAATTTGAACATCCGATTTTGAGACATTTGTACACGTGCTATCATCCTGCCACTTTTGTCCTTCATGAACATTCGTTCATTGCTTTTTCTCCCATGAAAATAGAATATCCTTTTTCAACCAATTGTCCAAGGCTAAGAATATTGTTTTTCATGTTTGGAACATAAAAAACATCTTCTATTTTTCCTCTCCTGCCATCCTTTCCAGGGAAACACACATCACCCTTTCCTTTAACTTCAATTTTTGATGCATCTCCAAAAGATACATGTCCAAAATCTACCTCCTTTAAATTAGTGAAAAGATGCTTGAGACCAGACATATGGTTGCTGGCGCCGCTGTCAAGATACCAAAGAACATCATCTTCTGGAATCATATCTTTGTAGGCCATTAGCAGAATATCATCTTTCTGTTGCTCCTCCGTTTTGGCCAAATTTGCATTCTCCTCGACCTTTTTAAACCAGCAATCTTTGGCAAAGTGTCCAAATTTGCCACAATTATAGCATTCATTTGTTCTGCTACCTCTGCCAGGGGCTGTTCTTCCACCTCTGCCGCGACTACGTCCTTGTCCGCGCCAATATTGTTGATTTGCTTGCACCTTTTTTTCATAATTGTTGCTTATGTGTCCACGTCCTCTACCTTGATTAAAATTCTGATTTGCACGGCCACGTCCTCTTCCTCTGGAATATTGTGTGTACAATGCCTTATCTTTGTCTTCCACAGAAACATTACTTTTCAGTACTTGAGATTCCGTCTCCTCCTTCTTTACCAGCCTTTCTGAATATGCTTGCAAGGATCCCATAAGTTGATCCACGGTCATGGTCTCCGTATCATTTGATTCCTCAATAGAGATGCCAACAAGTTGCAACTTTGTATTCAAAGATCTCAGAATCTTCTCATTGACACGAGAATCCTCAATTTTTTCTCCATAATTCTTCATTTGGTTTACCACAGAGGAAACCCTTGTAAAATAATCTGGAACAGATTCTGTCTCTTTCATTTGCAATGATTCAAATTCTCCACGTAGAGTTTGTAATCGTACCTTTTTTACTTTGTCGACTCCTTTGAAATTATTCTGCAGAATCTCCCAGGCCTCCTTTGCTTTTGTTGCAGATGCAACTTTTTCAAACATGGCTTCATCTAAGCCCATGTGTAATATTGACAAAGCTTGTTGATCTTGCTTCCGTGACTTTGCTAGAGTATTTTTCTGCGCCTGATTCAACGCACCTTCATTCTCTGGTTCATCGTAGCCTTTCTCTACAACTTCCCATGCCTCCTGTGAGCCAAGTAGAGCCTTCATGCGTATACACCAGTGTGCATAATTATCTTTGGTAAGCTTTGGAACAGATAGAAAATTATTCATCCTTGGATAGCTCTGATACCAATCTGTTGTGTATGTGTCTAGGGTTTCGGTATATTTCTGTGTATAAGGTGCAGAATGGAATATAGAATCAAGAGAAGAACTATGTATTCTGGGCTTCTAATATATTCTGTATATTTCAATCTTTTCAATCTTATTAAAAACAATATAATCTTCTCCTTTATATAATAGGAGAATATAAAACATCATACATGAATTAAAATAGATACATCTACTGAGTTCTTTGAACCATACTTAATGCAACCTCTTATATTCCTCTACATTCTCTGAACCAACAATATGCATGAATATTCCTGAATTCCAGGAGTTAGTTTACTTGTTCAACATAAACCGCAGTACTTGTTTTATCTCTATTCTGTAAACATTTTCTGCAGTTGATAACAAATTTAAAGTTAGTATGGCATTAAAAATTCGTGCGTTTTTTTTTCTTATCTTTCAACTATGTCTACGATGAACTTTGTACACTAAACTTGAAACGCTTAATTAACTTTTAATTTAGGTATATTTTTGTTTTATTATTGTATTTTACATATATAAAATTTTATTTCCTCCGATCTTGTAACTGAAATCAAGCGAAAATATCCTCGGGATTTTTAAACCGTAACCTAATCCGAACTTGTTCGTTGCATGCAATTTTAGAAACTGAAGATATATGGTTGTGATTTCGATTTTATTTCAAAATCGAGCTGAACCAGTTCATACTCTCTCTCCCCCTGCAACTTATAGCCTATCACGATACTCACATCCATTCTCTTTATGTTAACATGACCATTCTTGCACCCTAGGTTAGATGAATGTGTTTTTGCTTTATATTTTTATATCGGTTTTTTATTCTTGTGTAACTAAATTTGTGTGTGTAGCTATATTAATAACAATGTAAAATATACATCACATAAATTCAACTAAATCTAAGATTTTATTGAATTAAAGGTATTGATATATACATGTGCAAACTGCAGGCATAATAATACAGTTATAATTAGACATGTTTTGATATTTTTGAATATTTCATACATTTGTGTGTTATTGATCTTGAAATTTACGTAAGTCTTCCTGTCGTGAATTCTATTAAATTTGTAGACTTTGTTATATGTTGGGCAAGGATCGGGGCCATGATACATTTGGGCAGGAATTTAGAAGGCGAAAGAAGATCTAAAGGGGGTTTGGAAGGGTGGTTGGTGTTAGCTATACTCCTAATAAGGTCCCACGGATGAAGGCTTATTAGATAATTATATAATTGGGCTGAAGGGCCAACATGATCACGGACCGAAGACCCACGGAACTTCACAGGCCGAGACCCATTACTCCTTCATTCGTTGAGATTTCCCTATCGTAACGCCCCCTTTCACTCCTCTAAAACTCGCCTTTATAACAGGGGTAACAGACTAGCATTTATGGTGAGTTTGGGTATAAATACCCTGAGAAAGGTGAAACAAGGCTAATCTCTACATTCATTCTCTCAATACTCTATACTCTCTTTTATTCCCTAAACCCACTCTACACCCATATTCTTATTCTCACACCGGAGGTGAATCGAGAGAACAATCCCTCGCATTCTCTTCCCTTTCAGGTAGCAGCCGAAGACCGTTCTTGATAGGATAAAGGCTGTTCTTGAAATCTGAAGGAGATCTGGGTGTAACATTTGGCGCCGTATGTGGAAAATATGATAATTATAAACAAGATACCGAGAAGATGACAAACACAGTTCATGAACACTTACCACCACTTGGCTTCACTTCTCACGATGGGGGACAGACGTCCTCCTTGGTGGATGCCGATGGAGTCATCAAGTTAACTCCCGAAGAGGAGGCTTTGCTTCTCAAGATCGGAGAAGGGCAAAGCAAAATATGATCAAGCCGAGAAAGAGGCTGAGGCCAGGGCGAAACGAAGAGAGGCCGATGCGTTGTGATTGAAAGCCTTGCAGCTCTAGAGGGAAGAAATCGAACTACATGAGAAGGCACTTCGTGAAGCATTACAAGCCGATGAGCCAGAAAAAAACCACCAAACCAAGGAAAGAGCGAAAGGGTATGACGAAGAAGATGAATCTGACTTTGATTCACACCCAGGAGGAAGCGTACGAAGCACCACTTTTCATATGATTCGGACGAAGAACTTGATGGGTCCCGAATTAAGCTAACTCTCCTGGAAAAGGCCATGTTCGGTGACAGAAGGGTCGACCGAGAACCAATTGTGACAGAAGAAATCGAGCAGTACCGACCTCCCCCGAGCAAGGAAAGGCAGTTCCTGAAGATGAACGAGTTTAATAAAAAGGGTGATCCAAAGGACCCTGTGAAAAAGACGAGTTACTGATGATTGGGATGAGTCATAATGACAGCATGCTTTGTAAAATGTTCAAGACCTACTTGAAGGGATCAGTTTTGATATGGTACAAGTCCCTCAAACCCAGGTCTATCATGTCGTATGAGCGGTTGAAGAGAAAGTTCCTGAAGTACTATTTACATCTATGCCGAAAGGCGAAGGATACTGAGGCCTTGGTCCACTGTAGACAGAGGGCGAATGAGGAACTCGGGGATTATTTGGCTCGGTTCAAAGAGGAAGCTGGAATGGTCACCAACCTGGACAAAGTCAAGGCGATGGTCTTCCTTTCGGCGGGGCTGGACCCTTATAAATGTAAAAAGCTTTGCTCCTCTCTTTGCGATTTCCCCCCCAAATCCCTAAATAATATATATGTGAGGGGAGAGAATATTCGGAGGAAGAAGGAAAGTATTGGGGGTTACAAAGATTCCCCAAGGGATGACCGATCAAAGCGAGCAAAAAGATACGATAGCTCAAGATCCTGGGGTGACCGAAGGGATAGTAGGAAAGAAGGAAGAAAGGAAATCGACCGCGGGGCCGAACGACGCCGAGATAGAGATTCGACTGTATTCACCCCTCTGAATGCGCCAATCTCCAAGATTCTCCATGAGATCAAGGGAAAGCCTGGGTTCGTTCGGCCATCTAAGATTAAGGTCCCAAACCACAAAAAGAACCCCGTCAAGCACTATGATTATCACCGAGATAAGGGGCATAATACCGATGAGTGCTAACATCTGAAGAAGCTTATCGAACAGATGATCAAAGAAGGCGAACTCAATTAGTTCATCCAAAATCTGAGGGACAGACTGGGCCAAAGGACAATCAGGAAGAGCCGGAAGCCGAAGAGCCTGGACGAAGAGACATTATAAGGTTCGAAGTAAAGACAATCTTTAGGGGCAGTGTGCTGGACTGAGACAGTAAGATATACAAGAAGAAATATGACCGACAAGTGTACAACCTATATTAGTTCGGCAAGGCGAATCCCCACATGCCCATGACTTTCAGCACAGAATGTTATGAGGATGTCATTTGTACACATGAAGACCCCCTTATCATCAATCCTCTCATTGGGAAAAATAAAATCTGGAAGGTGTTTGTGGATACAGGCAGCTCAGCCAGTATCCTGTTCCATAAAACTTATTGTAAGATGAATCTGGAGGGCAAACAATTGGAACCCTGCAACGAAGCACCTCTCTACGCCTTTGGAGGACACGCAATAGAGTTTGAAGGTACGATCACTCTTCCCGTCCTTTTAGGTAAATTACCATATACTGTTGAGAATCCAGTAAAGTTCTATGTGGTTCGGATTGAGAGTCCATACAATGCCATTCTGGGAAGGCCGTTCTTGTCAACCTTCAAGGCGGTAGAGTCCATACCCCACATCAAGCTCAAATTTCCAACCGAGAAACGGGCAGGAGAGATGGGAAGCGATCAGAAAACCGTCCGATTAATCATGTTAATCGCCTTCAAAAATTTTATCAGTAAGGAAAATTCCTTTATTTTCTCATTTGTATTTTATTCCTAACACTATGTAATGACTTAATGATCAATAAAAAAAGTATTTCCTTCGCACAAACTTTTTGCTTGAAATTGCGACAAATTGAGCGGGCGAATGAGTATTATCTAGGGGCGATCCCAAAGAAGATAAACCCTTCGCCCGCTCTATTTGATTTTCCTAAAATGAAAAAACGAACGAATATTATCTAGAGGAGATCCTAAATATTTTAATATCTTTCGCCCTATAACTACTATGAAATTATAACATAAATGGCTTATAATTTATGTCCATCACAAAACAACAGTATTGTCGAAGGAACGAAGAAGGTCTTCTCTAAGGACGATCCCGAAGAAGACAAGCCCTTGGTCCTCAACCTGAAATTTTATAAAAATTTTGCAAGTAAACCTTGAGAAAGAAGAAGATCTCGTTTAGGGGCGACCCAGAAGAAAACGAGCCTTTCCCCTTCTAGGTTAAGTTGTGCTTAAAAATTTTATAAGTCTTGCCTAAATTTTTGCAAGTATAATAATTGACCGAAGGAACGAAGGAAGACTCGCCTAGGGGTGATCCCGAAGAAGGCAATACCCTTGCTTCTTCGCCTAAAATGAAAAAATTTCATATCCGGTATTAACGGCCCAAGGTTTCGCTTTGGACTACCAACTTGCCCCCTTAACACTTGGGGCCGAAGATGGACATTGCCTAAAAACTGCTAAGGAAAAAATAAAGCCAAAGATGTAGAAACACTACGCAAAAATTGCTAAGGCAAGAATAAAGCCAACGATTCAATGAGCGATGCTAAGCTACTAAGTCAAAATAAATTATGACATAAGCAAAAGAAGGATGCAAAAGGATAATACTGCATAAGGAAAACCCGAAGGCGAGTAAATTATAGAAAGCCCGAAGGCAAATAAATTATAGGGCCTGAAGCCAAGAGTATCAAATATAAATAAAAATTACAATTAACAAGAAATCTAGGGTTGAGGGTCTTTATCGGAGAGCTCTTTGTCTTTTCCAGAGGAGACCTCAAGAGCTTCCACAGTCGCCCGACCTATAGGGTCCTCCAAGATGTCGTCCAACAACTGCTTGTAATCCCATCCAAGGATATGCGACTTTTTTTGGACATAGTCAGCGCCAAACTGGAAGCACCGCTCTTTAGTTTAGTCCAGATGCTTCTTGGTTTTGTGAAGCTTCTTATGGGACTTCTTCAGCTGGCCATTCCTATGAGCGTTTCTCCTGTTCGCCCAGGCCAGATCCCCCTCCAGTGCTGTTTATCATTCTGCAGCACCGTGGACTGGCCGACCAGCACCCCATTCTGGGTTTGAAGCCTCCCGAACTCCTCCTCAGCCGCAGTGGCCCTTCGCTCCAGCTCCTTGACTTCAGCCATCCTGGCATCCATATCTCGGACCTTGTCCTCTACAGCAGCCAACCAAGGAGTGGCCTGCAAAAAAAACACAAGGCAAAAGATATGTCGGATTAATGAAGGATAAATACGAAGAAGGACTAAACAAATAGAAGTAAAACAAATACTTACCAGAGATAAGAAGGACATTAGCTCCATGCAAGCTTCAGTCGGAGAGGCCTCCACGAAGGAAGCCTGGTTAGCCCGAAGCTGAAGACCGTGGAAGAGGTCCGAAGCCCCGTCCTTTTTAGACTGCCTATCCGGGTAGACAGTATGGTCTGTCGTCAGAACATCCTAGTTGGGGACAAACGTCTGAATAACCCCATCCCAGTTCTGGAGCCTTTTGAAGGGGCCTCCCTCGCCCATATAGTCCAGGTCTTCCCCCTGGCTATCTTCAGAAGTCGGAGGGGCCTGCTGAAGTGGAACCGCCCACTCGGCCTCGATCCTCTCCTCCGGCTCCTCACCTGAAAGCTTCGGGATACCCTTCTTTTTGGCCGCTCTAGCCTTCTCTGCTTCCTCCGCATCTCTCTTTTCGGCTTCCTTAGCCTTTTTCCTTTCAATGAAGGCCTCCCTGGAAGATACTAAAAATAAAGGAAGACAGAAAAAGACCAGTCTAAGCAAGTATTGCAAAATGCTAAGTACACAATGCATGGGGACATAAGGAAGGAGTAAAGGCAGAACGAACATAAAAAGAAAACAGTTATATGACAAGCTATAAATAAAAGATAGATGAAGGAAAAAGCTGTTACCCCCACCCCATAAACTAAGGAGCCAATCCTTGTCCCGAAACTCTTAGGGACCCAGTTTGTCTACCTTCGCGTCCACCAAGGCCGCGTACAGGTCCTTCTCTTCATCACTCAAGTTCGGCATCAGAAGTGCCAAAGCATTGGCCCCACGCCATACTGAAACCTCGATTAATTTGCAAACTAAATGAGATGTAAAACAGTCCACCTTATAACCCAAAGGTAAATCCATGTAGACTTCTTCGAAAAGATCACCATGAAGGAAAGCGTTGTTAATATCTAACTGAAAAATAGGCCAATTTTTAGAAGAAACAACAATAATAACTGCCTTGACTTTCACACCCTTTGCTGCATGTGCAAAAGTGTCATGAAAATCAATTCCAGGAGCTTGAGTGTATGCTTTCGCAATTAAACGGGCTTTATAATGATCAATATCACCATTGACATGATATTTGGTGCCCGTTTGGAAAATCTGAAAATAAGTAACTTACGACTTAAAATGAATAATTGAATTATAAGTGATAAGTTAAAAAATACTTATAAGTTAATAAGTGTTTGGATAATTTTACTTATAAGTTAAAAAATATTCTCTTAAATAAACTAAAATATATAAATATTAAATATAATTATCTAAATTCTTGAATTTTAAGTTAGATTAACATTTAAAAATATAAATTTTAAATTGAGGTTAATAAATCAGCGAAAAATCAAAATAAGTTGAGAAAAAGTACGTCGTTAATAACATTCAACTTATCAGCTTATAAGTTGCAAATTCAGCTTATAAGTTGGGTCGACAAAAACTCGTTGATAAGTTGTTACAGGCTTATAAGCAATAAGAGGGTTGTAAGTGGGTTGCCAAACAGGATCTTATAAAACCATTTACATCCTATGATTTATTTACCTTGAGGAAGAGAAACAAGAACCCAGGTATTATTAGCCTCTAAGGCAGCAAGTTCTTTGTTCATGGCATCGACCCACTTGGGATCAATCACTGTGTGAGCAAAAGATTTTGGTTCTCTAAGCTTGAAGACTTGGGTCATGAAAGCAGCATGTGTAGGACAGAGAGAATGAGTGGAAACAAAACTTGACATGGAATATTTTAAAGAACCTATAATACATTGATAATCGTCCCACCATGAAGGACGTTTACGATCTCTAGTGGATTTTTAAACAAAATTATCATTAGAAAAACATACAAACTTGTGTCAGCATGCAAGTTAGTTAATATATCAATATCATGAGGTAAATCATGCCATTGATCAAAAAACGAATTATCAGATGAAGATGAAGAATGAAGAATATGAGAAAATTCAGTAGGTGTAGGTTTAGAAGTAGAAATATCAGAAAGGTGTTGCTGACCAGGAGATATAATGTCTGAATTAGAAAAAAATTCATGCTGGCTATCAGATGGAGAAGAAATCAAAGGAGAACCATTTTCATCAGGATTAGTTAACCATTAAGTAAGAAAATAAGGATCATGACTTGACTTCATATGATTATTATTATGAAAAGGGAAAATAGTTTCCTTAAAGACAACATGAAGAGAAACAAAGATTTGTTTAGTATCAAGATTCAATAATTTTTAGCCTTTGTGGTCATGAGGATACCCAAGAAAAATAGAACGGATTGTCCGTGGTTCAAAATTATCAGTGTCATGCACAGAAGCATAACAAAGGCACCCAAAAACTTTGAAATGACTATAATCTGGTGTCGTGTTGTAAAGACATTCAAAAGGAGATTTATGATCCAAAAAAGGAGAGGGAATCCTATTGATAATTTAAGTAGCTATGATAGACAAAAATTGTCGATGCCTACGCTCAACACGCCCATTCTGAGCTGGTGTACCCACACAAGAAGCTTGATGAAACACACCTTTATCAAGAAGAAAGGAATTGAAAGCAGCATTGAAAAACTCGGTACCATGGTCACTACGAATTTGTTTGATAGTGGTTTTGAAATTATTTTCAACGTAAGAAAAAAAGCTTTTGAGTTGAAAAATAACATGTTGCTTAGTAGGAATAAGAAAAGTCCAAACATCTCGAGAAAAGTCATCCACGATGGTGATAAAAAACCGACAACCAAGATGTATTTTAGATGCATAAGGACCCCATGAGTCGATGTGTAATAAGTCAAAGCTATGAATAACTCGACTATCACTTAGAGAAAAAGGCAATTTGGTTTGTTTGGACAAAGGGCAGATAGGACACAATTGGTTACAAGTGTCAACCAACAGAATTAGTGATCTCAGGAATCTTATGTAAAACATCAATAGAAATATGTCCCAAGCCTAAAGTCAAAGGGCGCTCTACTGAGTTTTAGTTTGAACAACATTAATGCAAGGTTGTGTATAAAATGGTGAAGAAGTAATTCTTGAGGCTGAAATTGGCTGAAATTCTAAATGATATAGATCATCAATAAATTGACCAGATGCTAACAACCTGCTAGAAATATGATCATGAAACTCACAATGATCCGAGAAAAATGAAACAGACCCTTCAGAATCAGTCATCCACTTGGAAATAGAGAGAAGATTATAATTGAAAGAAGGGACAAAAAATATATTGTACAATGTCAATTGTGGATAAATGTTGAATGTTCCAGTTTTATACACAGCAAAGGTAGCTCCAGTTGGCAATGCAAGATTAATAGTTGTAACTAAAGACTGAACATCAGTGAGAAGTGACAGAGAGAAATACATATGATATGTGGCCCTGTATCTATAAGTCATGCATAAGTAGAACATTTGTTGACAACTAAATTGGCTGTAGAACTAACCATACCTGCAAGGTGATCCTCTGGGTTGGTAGAACCTTTTTCGGATCCCACAAAGAAACTCATCATTTGACTGAGTTAATTGATTTATTGTTGTATTTGTGTAAACTGATGAGAAGAAGAAGTAACAGCTGCATTTTCCTGATTAGCTTTAGGTAATGGTCAAAATTGACCAGCACTGTCTATTGTGCAAGACATGCCTGTACCTTAACAACACTAAGACAATTTATCAACCCTAAGTAAGTTGTATTGTTATCTTAATTTGTATTTTGTACTTGTAACACTTAAAATCTGTAAAAATGTCAAATGAGCAGACTGGAGTCTTTTTCTATAAACAGTGTCAAACCTAAGAATTTTATTTGGAAGAAGATCAAGAAGATCATGCCTCAGAAGAATTATGAAGAAGCTTAGAGTTAAATAAATCAGTTTTAGGAAAAATATTCTAAGTCAAGAACTATACAAGTCACAGATTTAATGTTATAGAGAAGTCATTCGAGAACTCAAAATGACCTTTCGAAAAGTTAGGAAAGGCTCTAGAGAACTCACAGAGATATTGACAAGCCAAAGTGAATTCATGGAGATTGAAGATATCGACAAGTCATTTCTTCACTAGAGAACTCAGAGTTATCGACAAGTCAACAGTTATTAGAGAACTCTGAGTTATCGATAAGTCAAATTCCACTAGAGAACTCAGAGATATCGATAAGCCAAAATTCACTAGAGAACTCTGAGTTGTCGAAAAGTCAAATTTGACTAGAGAACTCTGAGTTATCGATAAGTAAATAAACCATTTAGAGAACTCGGATATATCGATAAGTCAAAGTGAAGATATGAAGACTAGAGATCTCTACAAGCCAAATTCTCTTATAGAGAACTCAGAGACCTCTACAAGTCAAATTTACTATGGAGCATTAGAGATCTCGATAAGTCAATATACTTATCAAGATGTCAAGTTCTCTATAGACCAAATGGAGATCTCGAAGTAAAATCTCAAAGTACAGAATTGCAGATCAGTTCAATATCCAAGATCAACAATCAACAAACAATCCAAACCGCTGGATTGACAAGTCTACAAAAAGCAACTTGAAGGATGTGCAAGATCAATGGTGAAGATTAACTGACAAAGGAAGATCAAGATGATCACGGGATGCTAAAGATATGCTAAGCCAGAAATAGAAGATATACTTTCCTATAAATGGAAATGACAAGTGACTGTTTATAAAAGCTAATAGCATGTCTTATTGTACACTGTGTAAACTAGCAGTTAATTGAATTATAAAGTTAACACTGGTCCTTTAGTCAGTTGCAAGAATTTAGATAGAAAATCTTGTAACTCTCTCAAGAAGAAGCTAAGCTCTTTATCAACAAAGAGCCTAGAAATTTTTTAGCAAAACATTCCTAATTTTATTATAAAATTAATTGAATTTTGAAGATTTGTTTTCTTTATTTTCTGCAAGCTTAATTTCTGCATGAAAACATTTTTACTACAAGATTTAATTTACTTTGTTCAACCATAAAAGATCAAAAAAGCTCAAAAACAGAAAAACACATTCACCCCCCTGTGTTATTCATTTCCTAACAAGTGGTATCAGAGCAAAATCTGAAAGTAAACAGATTCAAGATCTTGAAAGAATGAATACACAGAAAATCGGTAGTATCAAAATTCCTACCTTTGACAAAGCTAACTACACTCTTTGGAAAAAGAAAATGATGATGTTTATCAGGATGGCCAATCCACTCTACATTCAGATCCTCAAGAATGGGCCCTTCACTCCTATGGTTAGAGTTGAGGAATCTACAGATGGAGACATGATTATCCCAGCTCATTATGCTCGAAAAGATCCTTCTGAGTATACTGAGCCTGAAAAAGAGAAAGTTTCCCTGGATAGTGGCTTGCAATTAATATTAATTGAGTCACTTGACAATGTGATGTATAATAACATTGTCAACTGTGACACTGCCAAGCAAAATATTGGAAAAGATTGAGATACTTTGTGAAGGAACTGAGGAAGTTAGATCAAATCAGAGAAGGATACTGATTTCACAGTCTGAGGGTTTCATGGCTAAGCCAAAGGAAAATATTACTGAAGTGTTTAAAAGGTTTAACAAGATGATAAATGACTTGCAACTTCATGACAAATATTATGAAGCAGAAGAAGTAAACTTAAAGTTCTTGCTTACTCTCCCTGATCATTTGGAACAGAAAATCTCAGCAATCAGGGAAGGGAGAGACTTGAGTAGGATACACTGGAAGTTCTATATGGAATTCTTAAAACATATGAACTTGAAATGATTTAGAGAAAATTATTGAGATCTGGCCAAGGACATGTTGTAAATGGCCCAAGTGCTTTAATTGTCAATGAAAGCCAAATATCTACTGATGAGCCAAGATCTCAAACTCCAGTTGCCTCAACAAGTGAGCAAAGAACAAATGATTCATAGGAACAAGTCATTCTGGAATTGGAAGAAGATGAGTTCTACACTCTTGATGAACTGCATGAGCTAGATCAGTCAATGACTTATTTGGAGAGAAAATTCTCCAACATTAGACTAAAGAAGCCAAGATTTTTCAAGGGCAAAGGACAGTCTTTCAACAAAGACAGCAGCTGGAAAGGAAAAGGGAAGTACAATTTTGATAGCAAGAATGGCTACAAAACTGGATTTGTTGGAAGATCTAAGATAAGGTGCTACAACTGTGATGAGTTGGGCCATTTTACTATAGAATGCAGGAAACCCAAGAAAGCAAAGAATGATAAAGCTTATCTTGAACTTGAAGCAAAGTATGAAGCTCTTCTGAAGAAACAGCAAAGCAAAGCTAATATTGCAGAGGGTAAAAGTTGGGATGACTCTGAAAATGATGAAGATGAAGAGTTTGGAAATTATGCACTCATGGCCTTGGAGAAAGGAGAATCATCCTCATCTAAATCACAAGTACCAACTCATACCACAATTGATTTAAATGTGAGTCAATATAAGGAAACTGTAGTGAAGATGATCACAAAAATGTTTCACATCCACACAACCATGGTTGCTGCTAATGAAGAAGTTAGAAGATTAACAAAGATAAATGAGAAGTTTGAAAGTGAGAAGAAAGAAACTGAATTGTTGTTGGTGGAGCTTGAAACTTTAAAACAAGAAAATGCATATCTAAAGAACAAGCTCAAATGTGCAAGTGAAATTGAAGCAGTACTCAGGGAGAAGCTGGAAAAGAATGAAGTGAAGCTAAAATCTTTCAGAAATGCATCTGAACTGGTTGGACAGTACCATGAGAAAAATAAGCCATGTGCAAACATTGTTATTGGCCATGACTATGATGCTATGAATGACAAAAACAAGACTGTAGGTGACAAAGGGAAAGCAAAGAAAACTGAAAATGCTCCAACCTTTTTGAAAGAGGTTAATACACCTATATTCAAAGCATGTAAAGTCAACTTCGGTGAAGAAGAATTGATTATCAAGCAAGAAATTGCTGATGAAGACAAAGAGAAGAAAACTGAAGAATCGACTCAGTCTTCCAATACTGAAGAGAAGCTCATGGACAAACAAAGTCCCAAGACACCTGTTAAAGAAACCAAAACTGAAGATGCAAGAAAGAAAAATAGAAATGGGAAAATAGGGATAAACAAAAGCAACAATTTTGCTTATGTTGCAGATGCTCCAAGAAAGAAATGTGAAAAATGTGGCGCTTTGAATCACCTAACTCACCTTTATAAAAAAGGCAGTTAGCAAGCCAACTGAAGGAGCCTGTAAATACAATGAAGCAAATGCAAGTGATCCCTAATCCTTATGTGACAAGTTTGACTGCATTCCTTGCAACTTAAAAGTGATGAAAAGTTGTCACAAACTGAGAGTAGTCCTCAAAGAAATAAAAATTGGGCCTACAACAGAAAGGGAAAATGCTCAACAATCAATGAACTCTATTTTATCTGAAACTACTCATTCTACTTCTGCTAAATCAGTTAACAAATAGAAAGTACCCAACACTGCTTGGGTTGCTAAACACACTTAAAACTCATTATGTGTAGGACAAAGTGAATAAAGTCATCTAGATCATAGATAGTGGATGTTCCAGGCATATGATAGGTTATAAAGCCCTGCTATCACAGCTTTAGGAGAAAGTTAGCCCTTTGGTGACCTTTGGAGACAACAGCAAAGGATTCACAATGGGATATGGCAAAATTGTTTCTGAAAATATTGTCATTGATGATGTAGCACTTGTAGGTGGTCTTGAAGTGATTCTTCTCAGTGTTAGCCAATTTGCAGATAAAGGCTTTGAAGTCTTATTCAACAAAAAAAAATGAACTTTTATCAGCAAGAAAACTGGTGAAGTTGCTCTGAAAGGAGCTAGGAAAGGAAGCTTGTTTGTTGCAGATTTTGACTCAACAAATAAGGATGGTGTTAGTTGCTTCTACACCAAGGCATCAGAAGAACAAAGCAAGCTATGGCATAAGAAGCTGTCTCACTTGAATTTCAAGGCAATTAACACCTTGGTCAAAAAGGAGGTAGTAAGAGACATGCCCAAACTGGAGTTTGCTCAAGTTGAAGTTTGTGAAGCTTGTAAGAAAGGAAAAATGAAAAGATCAAGTCACAAGTCAAAAACTGTGAATTCTATAAGTGCGCCATTGCAGCTCATTCACATGGACTTGTTTGGACCAGTAAATATCTTATCAATTTCAAGGAACAAATATGCACTTGTGATGGTGGATGATTTCTCAAGATACACTTGGGTAGAGTTCATGCACTCTAAAGATGAAACTCCACACATCATAATTGAGCATATCAAGAAGATAGAAAAATAGGCTGAAGATTACAACTATGTAAAAAGATTGAGAAGTGATAATGGAACAGAATTCAGAAATGCTATATTGAGTGAATTCTGCAAAAGTAAAGGTATTGTTCAAGAATTCTTAGCTGCTAGAACACCTCACCAAAATGGAGTAGTTGAAAGAAAGAACAGAACATTAGTTGAATCTGCTAGAACAATGCTGCAAGATGCCAACAAATTTCTGGGAAGAGGCTGTTAACACTGCATGTTACACTCAGAATAGATATCTCATTAACAAGGCACATGGTAAATCACCTTACTCAATCATGTCTAAAAAATATCCTACTGTAAAGCATCTTCATGGTTTGGAAGCAAGTGTTACATTTTGAAAGACAACTCTGAATATGTGGGAAAATATGACTCAAAAGTCTTTGAAGCAATTTTTCTGAGATATTCACTGGAAAGAACAACCTATAAAGTTTATGCGATTGATCAAAAGAAGATTATGAAAAGCACAGATGTGACCTTTGATGATGACAAGTGTCCAAGCTTGGAAAGCCTTGATGATAATGAAGATGAAGCTCTTGCTTTTGAAAACCTCAATAGAATAGTGATTCAGATGGGGAAAATGAAGTTGATGCACAACAGATGATAAATGAAGAGACTACTCAACAGGAAAATCATGGAAATGGAAACTCATCTCAAACACCTGAATTTGATAGCACAAACTCAGGGGAGAAAGAGAAGAAGGATCTAGCAGTCATACCAACAATGAAGAAAATGATAAAGGCACAAGTCATCAAACTCATACAAGGAAGTGGGATAGAAGTCATACCAGAGAAGCAATTATTGGTGATCCTACTGCTGGTGTGAGGACTAGAAGTGCAATTGCTAATGAGTGCTTACATGCATGTTTTCTATCTCAAGTAGAGCCTAAGAAAATTGATGAAGCTTTAATGGATCTTGATTGGATATCTGCCATGCAAGAAGAGCTGAATCAGTTTGAAAGAAATGAAGTTTGAGAATTGGTTCCTGCATCAAAGAATAGAAGCATAATTGGAACAAAATGGGTGTTCAGAAATAAGATGGATGAAAATGGTATAGAGCAAGGTTGGTTACAAAAGGCTACTCACAAGAAGAAGAAATTGATTATGATGAAACTTTTGCTCCAGTTGCAAGACTTGAAGCAATAAGATTTTTTATAGCATTTGTTGCACATTCAAATTTTAAAGTGTATCAAATGGATGTTAAGAGTGCCTTCCTGAATGGTGAGCTAGAAGAAGAAATTTATGTGCAATAGCCACCTGGCTTTGAAGATCCAGAATTTTCAAATTTTGTGTACAACTTACTCAAGGCTCTATATGGACTAAAATAGGCACCTAGAGCTTGGTATGACACATTGTCAGAATTCCTACTGAAGCATGGTTTTACTAGAGGTACCATAGACAATACTCTCTTCTACAAGAAACATGGTGAAGATATGATCCTAGTTCAAATCTATGTTGATGATATTATCTTTGGATCTACAAATGAGAAGCTCTGCCAAAGATTCTCCAAGCTTATGCAAAGTGAATATGAAATGAGTATGATGGGGGAACTAAGTTACTTTCTTGGACTTCAAGTCAGTCAAAGAAGTGATGGTATCTTCATCAGAAAAACTAAGTATGTCAAGGATTTATTGAAAAAGTTTGGTATGGTTAATTGTTCACTTGCATATACACCAATGTCTACTGCAACAAAGTTGGATGAAGATAAAAAGGGTAAAAGTGTAGATATCTCAAGCTATAGAGGGATGATTGGATCATTGCTTTATTTAATAGCAAGTAGACCAGACATCATGTTTGCAACATGTTTGTGTGCAAGATTTCAAGCCAATCCAAAAGAATCACATTTGATGGCTGTAAAGAGGATTTTCAGAAATTTGAAGGGAACTCCAAACTTGGGATTATTGTATCTTAAGGGAACTGGTTTTGAAGCTGTTGGTTACAAAGATGCAGATTTTGTTGGGTACAGGGTTGACATGAAGAGTACTTGTTAGGTCACACACATTGTAGAAGGGGGTTGAATACAGTGTTTATCACAATCAAATCGAATTAAAGAACACAAGTAACAGAAAACAAACTTTATTAAACTCAGTTACAATATAAAATTGTCCTCTCTCAGTGATGAACAAATTATCACGAGAGCTGCTAGGGTTACAATAAATAATAACTTCGATTATGATAACACATATAGTGTAAACCCTATGTCTGTGTTTATATACTACACAGTTACAAGATAATCGCTAATTGATATGGAACATAATTCTGCTTCCTAAAATATATCAATCAGTTATCTTTTCTTCCAAGTATTCTATTCTTCATAGAATTCCTTCTTCATGCATATCTCTTCTTGCGTTTGTCTTGATCTTCTTTCCTTTTAATCAACCACCTTCCTTATCTGAAAGTCTCCTTAAGTCCTGATATTATCTCCTGATAAATATCTCCTGATAACTTAAGTTCTGACAACTTAAGTTCTGATATCTTAAGTCCTGACTCTAGTATAAGTACTGATTTGTCCTGTTAAGTAAGATCTGAAAACTAAACACAAATCATATTAGACATGACATTATCAAATATATCTAACAATCTCCCCCAACTTGTAAA
This sequence comes from Apium graveolens, assembly GCF_009905375.1. Lineage (NCBI taxonomy): Eukaryota > Viridiplantae > Streptophyta > Magnoliopsida > Apiales > Apiaceae > Apium > Apium graveolens. The sequence goes on from NC_133654.1 coordinate 215,103,871, forward strand.
TTAGCATAATATACAAGTTCAATAGATATTTGATGATGTCAAAAACATTAAGTACAAATGCATGAAAATTTGACTAGATAACTACAACTTACAGTCCTTGTAGCTTTACCATCCTCAAGGTCTGATAACAGCTTCAGTCTGTATACACATCAGAATTTAAGCAGTTGTAGATCTTTGACTTGGCTTCAATTACTGATATCTTTGATATCAGGAGTTGTTCTGAGATAGTTCTTTAACAAAGATCTCTCAGCATATTCAAGTTCATTAACCATCCTCCTTTTAGCATTCTTCAATTCAACTGTATCTTCACCAATTTGAAAGATAGTAGCCCTGAGATCATTTATTCTATCTTTTCTTATGTCCTGATCTAGTCTGATCAAATGTGCCTTGTCAGACTCAAGATTGAATTCCACATCTTTATAACCCAGAAAGGTAGTTATAATCTTAACAGAGTTAGGCTTCATCTTGACAATATCACCCTTGTGATCTCTGTACATAGGACAGTATGTGCTGTCAGACTTTACAGAATAAAGCTTCTTCTATCTCTGAATTTGAGTCCTCAAATAATTTGCAGCACTATCTGTTAATGTGTTCTTCACTTGAAGTAGGAATAGAACATGTTCTAGTTCCTCAAAATACTTCAGTGGTATAGCATTCTGCCTAATATGGTATACCCTTCCATCTGTCATAAAATATAACAAGATGTGTTCTTTCAAGAATGTATGGTAAACCATCTGTACAGATTCAAGCTGATTCAATCTTTCATGAGTTGCTCCAACACCTGGTTCACTTAAAGAAGTTGGATCATTGGTTGTATTCTGTATTCTTCTTTCATCAGCACTACCCAATCCAGATTTATATCTTGCTTCTTTTCCCGTAACCACTCTTGCTTCAAAACCACTTATTGCAGTCTTCAAAGGTTGAGTCTGTTTAGCTTTGGTGAATCCTGGTAGGAGTAACTTTGAAGGTTTAACATGAGCAATGTCAGAGGTTATTCCCTTATCTTCTGATGTCAAGCTAACTTGAGCTGTGTCAGAGGTTGCTTGCTTCCTTGTAGCATCTGAATTTACTAATTCCTGACTTTGAACAACTTGAGCTCTGTCAGAGGTTGTTTGAGAATCTTTCTTGTTCTTCAAAATCTGAACAGCATCTTCATCAGCATCTATTTGTTCATCCATAGTTGGCATGTAAACCCTTACAGGTTCATCAACTTTACATTTGCCCTTAAACTTTGGATCATACTCCACTTGTGATTTGGCTTTAGATGCCTCAGCACTTGTTCTTTCTTTAATCACAATGCCTTTAGCCTATGGAGGTTTCTTTGCTGTTGCAGAAGCTTTAGACTTAGATTGTGACTTATCAATTACAGCTTTCAGTCTAGCTTCTTCTTCTTCCAGCATTTCAAGATCCATCCCTAGATTTTCTTTAAGAAACAGCTTCTTTGAGATCTCTTCATCAAGATCTTCAGGATTGACTAGAACTTGTTTACCTTAGCTTGATTTCTTGCCAGCATCAGAACTTAGCCTTTGACTTGTAGTTCTGTCTTTCTGTAATGAAGAGCCTTTGCTTTTTCTTTGACCTCCACCCGTTTCAGAGTTTCCATGATCTTCATTTTCATCATCTTTTTCTTTCTGTGATGTAGTAGACTTAGTAGACTTGCATTTGGACTTAATTACTTTTTCCCCTTTTTTGGCATCATCAGGAAGAAGCAGGGAGACAAGCAATTCCACAGAATTTTGAAGTTCATTAAGCTGAACTTGTTGAGCAGCTTGATTTTGTAAAATTTGAGAAATTTGAGCTTGCTGCTTGTCTTGAGACTTTTCAATATTTGCTAAACGGTCAAAGTTAGGCTTGAAAAACCTCTGATTCTCTACTTTGATCTTCTCTGCATCCTCTAGCAATGTATTTCGAATTTTGTCCAGTTGAGCGTGAGTTGCTGAGTGTTGACCTTGAAGGTGCCTTGTACTCAGTGCTGTAACTCTAAGATGTGTCTTGAAATCATCATTGGCAAACATCTCACCAGCCTTTGTGAGATGCTCAGAAAGAACAGCTGCATTTGGGACAAATTCAACATTAATCCAGTCTTGGATCCACTCTTGCCCTCTTTTAGTCTCACTCCAAGGAACTGGAGGAGCCCTTTCGACAAACTTCTTGATAAAGCAGCCTTAGAAGCTGGTGGTAGAGGAGCATGACCAGAAGGACCAGCTGCATCAGTATTTACATTAACATCAGCTTAATCAGAGTTTACAGCAGGCAGTGCAACAGAAGTGGCAAAATCTTCACTATCATCATCTTCTGATAAAATGACTATATGAGAAGCAATTTGAGATTCATCTCCAAGATCATCAGAATTTAGCACTGGAGTGGCTGTAGGAGTGTGCTGAGAAAGTTGTGTAGTTGGTGGAGCTTCCAGATACAAAACCTGAGGCACTTGCAAGTTATGGATGTCAATTTCATCACTTGGCCCCTGGTTATCAGCATGTACTGGAGATACTGGAGGTGTGGGAATATGAGTTGTTTCTGGCTCATGAAGTGGAGAATGATGAGTTGCATGAAGGTTTGGATCAACACTTGGATAATTGTGAGCTTCAACAGGGTCTTGTGAGATCATAGATTCCTGACCCCCTTCCTTAGCTACTGCTTCCATTCCTTTACCAGAATCTGCAGGCCTTTTTGCTAATGTTTTAAATCTTTTAGCTTTTGAGGAGACTGTAGGAACTGCATCATCAGAATTAATTGTTCTAGGCCTTTTGAGGGACCTAGAACTCCCGGTCTCTGTATCTTTCTGAGAAGAGACTTTCTCAGCTGCAGTAACAACATGTTCTGTAGGTTAAACCTGTATCTCATCATCTGATTCATCTCTCAAGATGATCCTCCTTCTTTTCTACTTTGAAACTTTCTTAGTTCTTGATGTTGTTGCTCTAGCAGAAGAAGGCTGCACTGGATGTGCTGAAGGTTGAGATCACTCTGATGGTTTGAAATATGTCCTGATTGAGGGTTGAGCAGGTTGAGGTTGAGAAGTTTGAGGTGTTTGTGTAGATGTGGTATGTTCTGATGGCTGTTGTGGTGGCTGGGATGTTTTGGTGGGTTGAACATCAGGGTAAACATATATGTAGGTTTGAGGATCAGCATTTACCAGTATCTGTTTCACTAAATGAGGTATCTGTAAGGGTCTAACAACTTGTTTCTTTATGTCAGCATTTAGCAAGTCATTAAAAGCCCTTTTGCAAGCTTAAAGGGTGGAATTAAATCAGTGGTAGGTTGAGGCTCATCAGCACAACAAAAAGAATATATAAGCTGACAGAATCTAGCAAAGTATACTATATTCATATCCTCTGTCATCATATCCCCTATAAAACCTAACACAACACTTGCAAAATCAAAGTGAGTTTGATGAATAAGAGCATACCCGATTTGTTGACTCATGATTGGAATGGCATCAAAGTTGGAGCACTTATTGGTGAATGCCTTAGTGATACAATCGAAAAAAAAGCTCCATTCCTTCCTGATATTTGCTTTTTTCAATTGTCCAAGCTTTCCCAAACTGCTCTCATAGCCCAAACTGGCCATAAGCTGCTGTAGAACAGGGTCATCCACTGTTGAGAATATACAGCCTTCTGGTAAGTGTAGAGCTTTACGAACGGCTCCAGGAGTGACCACATGTTCAACATCATTTACTTCAAATACGATGCTTGGAGTACCAGTAGCACCACTATCATCAAAATGCCCAGTCCACCAAAACTTCAGTACTTGTTGGCTTGAAATAGCTTGAGGTTGGGTCAAAGCATATCCAATCTCACTATTTGATAAGAAATCTTGCATAAAGTGCAAATCTGATGGAGCTTCAGCCTTATTCAAGACTGCAGCATAGTTGTTTGGTACAAACTTGGCTCCATCAACAATTAAATCCTTGGGTGCCATCAGAAATAAGTGACAAATTTGAGTGTCTGAAAGGTGTTCGAGAAAATGCCTGTGTGATAAATCGTCAGAAAATAGTGAGAGTATAAGAGTAAAAAGAGAGAGATAGAGTATAAAAGTGAATAAAAGATTTTACAATATTTTCTCTCTTTTACTTATACATGGTAAAAGATAACCGTTGAGATGAATATGAACCGTCTTTGGACACATGTCAGGCGTGCAGCAATTAAAAATAATTAATGGGCACGAGTATTCAGTAATCATTACTTATCACATGCAGTTTTTCAAGGAGAAAAACTGTCCTACTAACCAAGTAATCCCATTAATAAAGTAATCCCATTAAATAAATGATTATTACTACTTTATCTCTCATAAACCAATATTCTAAAAAATATGACCGTTGAGGTAATGACCAAAAATAAACCAAGGAAATAAATACTGTCACGTCAGCATCAGAACTTGATTATTATCAGAATTTAAAAGGTCATCAGAACTCGATTATTATCAGAATTTAAAAGGTCATCAGAACATGACTCCTTAACTCGAAAAGTGAATGTCTATTTCTGTAATTCTTCACACAAATACTGATTTCGTTTCTTCAGTACTTAATCATCAGAATTTCCATCATAACTTGTCCTCGGAATTTATGCAACTGGCACTTAACCTGTTCATCTAAAATAACATTTATCACCACATTAATTTTTATCATTCATATGGAGTGTATGTGTGTGCAGTAAGCTAAATATCAGATAAAGATTAAAGTCTGATTCACTTCAGTACATCTTAGAAATAAGGCATAACTAAGAACTTTGCTCAAAATCTGTCATTATTCTGAAGTCTACTATAGAATGAGTTCATGCATGAGTCCACCTCAACTGTTTTGTGCTCATTTTATGCATCTTTTGAAATTCCATTTTACAGTGGCTTCTCAGTGTAAGTGAGTCACGACTGCTTATCAGAATTTATGTTATTATCAGAGTATTTCTCCATTAATCATAGAGTGTAAAAAGTCACCAAGAAAATATTTATTTTGCTTTTCTAATGCATATAACTTAATACCAGCAATGCACTTGGGTCGTCCCTTCCACATTTTTACTCTAGATCTCAAAGGAGTACCTGATTTTTATTTCTTTTCTTTTTCTTTTGATAAGTGAGGTTTATCAGCACTTAGTACATTCACCAGATTTACTAACATCATAACTTAACAGATAAGAAGCACTATTCTAGTTTTTGATTTGGTAATAAGATACACAAAGTAAACCTAACCAAGCTCAATATCAGAATTTGCTTGTGTTATAAGATTTCCACATAAACAATTACTTCAAACATGGGATCTTTAGTATATTAGAGACTACTAGGTCAGTATCTAGCACAGTTATCCTCATTGGATTGAATAGTCACAGAGACATGCATATCACTATCAGAGTTTAGAAATTCACATCAGACAACAATCAGCACTTGAGCAATTTTCAATTTAAGCACAGAATACACAAAGATAGTAATATCTGTAAATACTGATCATAAAGTCTGATGTATCAGAACATAAACTAAGCAGATTTAGAGAAAGAACCTGAAACCATTCCAAGTTCATTTACCAATCTTGTAAAAGTAGCTTCACATAGTGGTTTTGTGAAGATATCTGCTAGTTATTGATCTGTTGAAACAAAATGCAATTCCACTGTACCTTCATCCACAAGTTCCCTTATGAAGTGGTACCTAATGCTGATGTGCTTTGTCATTGAGTGTTGAACTGGATTACCTATCATAGTAATAGCATTTTGATTATCACAGTAAATAGGAATTTTAGAAAATTATAACCCATAATCCAGTAACTGATTCTTCATCCAAAGAATCTGTGCACAACAGCTTCCTGCAGCAATGTACTCTGCTTCTGCAGTTGATGTGGAAATTGACTTCTATTTCTTGCTAAACCAAGAAACCAATCTGCCTCCAAGAAATTGGCAACTTCCACTTGTGCTTTTCCTGTCAATTTTGCATCCTACAAAATCTGCATCTGAGTAACCTATTAGCTTAAAATCTGGTTCTCTAGGATACAACAATCCCAGATCAGCTGTACCCTTAAGGTACTTGAAAATTCTTTTCACAGCTGTTAAGTGAGGTTCTCTTGGATCTGCTTAAAATTTCGCACAAAGATAGGTAGCATACATGATATCAGGTCTACTTGCAGTTAGATAGAGTAATGAGCCAATTATACCTCTGTAATCAGTAATATCTACTGATGTACCAGTATCCTTATCCAATTTTGTTGCAGTGGCCATGGGAGTGGATGCACATGAACAATCTTGCATTCCAAATTTCTTCAGCAAATTTCTGGTGTACTTGGATTGACAAATAAAAGTGCCTTCTTCATTCTGCTTGACTTGAAGGCCTAGAAAATAGCTAAGTTCCCCCATCATACTCATTTGATATCTTGACTGCATCAACTTGGCAAACTTTTTACAAAGTCTATCATTTGTAGAACCAAAAATGATATCATCAACATATATCTGTACCAAAAGTAAGTCCTTTCCATGGTTGAGATAAAACAATGTTTTGTCAATAGTCCCTCTGTTAAATCCACTTTCCAGAAAAAACTGAGCTAGTGTCTCATACCATGCTCTTGGAGCTTGCTTAAGGCCATAAAGTGTTTTGTCTAGTCTGTACACATGATTAGGAAATTTTGAATCTACAAAACCTGGAGGTTGTTCAACATATACTTCCTCTTCCAATTCTTCATTGAGAAAAGCACTTTTCACATCCATTTGAAAGACTGTAAACTTTTTGTGAGCAGCATAAGCCAAAAATATCCTTATGGCTTCCAATCTAGCAACTGGTGCAAATGTTTCATCATAATCAATTCCCTCATGTTGAGAATATCCTTTTGCAACCAGCCTTGCTTTATTCCTTGTAATTATGCCATCACTATCAGTTTTGTTTCTGAACACCCACTTTGTACCAACAACAGATCTGTTCTTTGGTCTTGGCACTAGGGTCCAGACTTTATTTCATTCAAATTCATTTAACTCTTCCTGCATTGCTTGCACCCAATCAGCATCTTGAAGAGCTTCTTTCACTTTCTTTGGTTCAGTCTGAGAGAGAAAGGAATGATAAAGACATTCATTTGATGTAGCTGTTCTAGTTCTGACACCTGCATCAGGATTTCCAATAATTAAGTCAGGTGTATGTGCTTTAGTCCACTTCCTTGCAGATGGAAGATTTTCTCTAGAACTGGATGCTCCCCCATGATCCATGATGTCTTCATCAACATTTTCTGATTCTCCCCCTGAAATTATGCTCTATGAGTTGGATCCTTCAGAATTTGAGTTTCCAGAAATATCAGCACTTGAGTTCCCAGAATTATCAGAACTTGGCCCATCAGAACTTGAAGAGCCTGTTGTAGGTTCTGATGCTACTTGAAATGTGGTTGTATCTTCCATATGTTCCCCCTGCACAGGTGCATCTTCCTTTGGCGCAATCACCACAGTTTTAATAACATCAGAGTTTAATCCATCAGAGTATGCAGTATCAGGATTTAGACTGTCAGGATTTACAGTATCAGAATTTAAAACTTCATTCTCAAATCTCAGCTGATCATGATCATTGAAATCTTCAAGTCCTTTAATCTTCTTATCATCAAAAGAGACATTGATAGATTCCATGACAACCCTTGTTCTTAAATTGTAGACTCTGGAGGCTTTTGTGGAAAGTGTATATCCAACAAAAATTCCTTCATCAGCTTTTAGATCAAATTTGGATAGCTGTTCAGGATGAGTCTTAAGAACAAAACACTTGCATCCAAATACATGAAAATACTTCAGATTTGGCTTCTTTTTCTTTACCATCTCATATAGTATTTTCCATGTTTATTAATGAGTGTTGCATTCTGAGTAAAACAAGCATTCTGCACAGCTTCAGCCCAAAAGTAGGTTGGCAACTTTGCTTCATCAAGCATAGTTTGTGCAGCTTCAATAAGAGTTCTATTCTTTCTTTCGACAACTCCATTTTGCTGTAGAGTTCTAGGAGCTAGAAATTTCCTGCTTTATTCCATGGTTTTTGCAGAACTCTTCCATGATCAAATTCTTGAACTCAGTGCCATTATCACTTCTTATGATCTTCACAGAATCTTTGACCAATTTATCCAGTTGCTTGACATGATCAATCAAAATAGATGCAGTTTCACTTTTTGTGTGCAAGAAATACACCCATGTGTATCTGGTGAACTCATCCACTATGACCATAGCATATTTTTTCTTTGCAATAGAGATGACATTCACTGGACCAAATAGATCAACATGTAGTAGGTGCTAAGGCTCAAGAATTGAAGATTCAGTCTTGCTCTTGAATGAAGATTTTCGTTGTTTTGCCTTTTGACAGGAATCACAAAGGCCTTCAGGAGCAAATACTGATTTTGGCAAACCTCTCACAAGATCTTTCTTGACAAGTTCATTTATATTGTTGAAATTTAAATGAGAGAGTTTCTTGTGCCAATTCCAACTTCTTCAATTGATGCTCTACTTAACAAACTGATTGCAGAACCATCAGTACTTGTTGAAAGCTTGGCTTCATAAATGTTACCATGCCTGTATCCTTTCAGAACAACTTTGCCTGTAGATTTGATAACAACTTCACAGTATTCTTCAAAGAAATCCACATGATAACCTCTGTCACAGATTTGACTAACACTGAGCAGATTGTTTTAAGTCCTGAGACCAGAGCTACTTTTTCAATGATGACATTCCCAGATTGATATTACCATATTCCATAGTTTTTCCCATGTTGTCATCCTCATAAGAAACACTTGGGTCAGCTTTCTCCACAAAGTCTGATAGTAGGGCTTTATTTCCAGTCATATGTCCTGAACATCCACTGTCCAGAACTAGGATGTTTTTCCTGTTGCGCTGCAATCACAAAGACCACTAATGATTAGTTTTAAGGACTCAGACTTGCTTGGATCCTTTGGCCTTATTAAGTTTGTTAACATTTGCAGCGGATTTAGCATCAGAGTTTATGTTAACATTTTTCTTATCAGCATTTACACTATCAGACTTTGTATCAGAACTTACACTAGAAGGAACAATGCTAACTTTTTTTAAAGAAGGTTTTATTTGATAATAATCATAGTACAAACTATGATATTCCTTACAAGTATAAATGGAATGCCATAAATTACCACAATGAAAACAAAGATTTTGTGGCCTATATCTAACAGACTGACTCTTGACTCCTGACTTTGAAGGTAAGGAGTTTATGTTCTTATTTTTCTTGCAAAAGAAGCCAGATGGTTAGAAATTCCACAGTTATAACATTTCTTTCTAGGAGCATTAGGAACAGGCTTATAATCATTACTTTTATTCACACCTTCCTTTTCATTCCTATTTTTCCTAGGTGGCTTTACCTTGTTTATATTTTTAACATCTTTCAGCTTATGCTTAAGCTGCTTCTTTATCATTAAGCCTATGTTTACTTCAGTTGGCTTACCCTGTTTTGGTTTGTCAGAAGTTAATTTCTCTTTAACTTCTGATTTATCAATATCAGGCTTTACAGCTACAAACTTAACAGGATTTACCTTTGGCTTTTGTTTAACAATGATAGGCTCAATTTCTACAGTTCCCTTATCATTCTTATCATCTCCATAACCCAAGCCCTCTTTCCAGTTTCCTCTAATTAACAAATTCTGAGTTGTTCTGCCAGAGTTAGTCCAAGTCCTGATAATCTCTTTTTCCTTTTCTAACTCAGTTTTTAGAGATTCATTTGTTTTAAGTATTTCATCCCTAACATAAAAGGCATCATCTCTATCTTTCTGAGTTTGATGGAACATGACTAACCCTTTTTCTAAATAATCATTCCTCTTCTTATAAGCAAGATTTTCAGAAGTTAATCATTCACATGTTAAAGTTTGATCTCTATAACTAATGGACATGGTTTTAAGATATCTTCTCAACTCATTAATATCATCAGTATGAAAGGCATAAGTAGTTTGAGGTACCTTTAACTCAGCAGCATCAGACCTGCTATCAGCATTTACCATCAAGGCATATTTCACCTCACTTTCAGAATCTGAAGTGTTTGTCCAACTTTTCTTCTTTGGGACAAGGGCCTTGCCTTTGTCACTCTTCACTTTCTTGCAATCAGGAGATATGTGGCCTTTCTCACCACAGTTGTAGCACTTGACATTTGAGTAATCTCCTCTGTCAGACTTTCCTCCTTTGCCTTCAGATTTTCTGAAACCCTTCTTATCAGAACTTGCACCTTTACTGGAAAATTTCTTTCCCTTTCTGAATTTCCTGTATGCAATCCTTGTGATTCCTTTCAGCATAAGAGCACACAACTTCATCATCTCTTCATCAGGATCCATCTCAGGTAAGCTTTCAGTTTCTGAGTCATCATCAGTATTAAAACTTGATGATTCAGTATCAGACTTTGTGATGAGAGTTTTTCTCTTGCCTTTCCTTGAGGCAGCTACTTTGGGGGATTCCTCCTCAGCCTTAATAGCAACTGTCCTTGACTTTCTTCCTTTTCTCTTGTTTCTTTGTTCCATCTCAAGTTCATGAGTCTTGAGCATCCCATAAATTTCATCAAGAGTTGTTTCTTCAAGATTATAGTTATCTCTTATAGCGGTGGCCTTCAAATCCCAACATTCAGGAAGAGCTAACAGGAATTTAAGATTTAAATCCTCAAGATCATATTCCTTATCAACTAGTGACAAATCATTCAAGAGTTTGACAAATTTGTCATATAAACCAGTTAATGACTCATCAGGCTTTGAGTCAAAGTGCTCATACTCTTGAGTGAGTATAGTCTTCCTGTTCTTCTTAATTGAATCAGTTCCCTGGCATCTTGTCTTCAAAGCATCCCATATCTCCTTCGCAGTCTTGCAGTTGATTACCCTGTTTGACATTATTTATCAATGGCACTATGTAATAACCCCAATTTTTGAGAAATTTTGAAACCCTTATGAATAGTGTTTTTGCTGAACGAGAAAACTTTTCATGCCACGCTATGTAGGGGTTCTGTTATTGATCTTATGGGATATTATTAGTACTCTATGTGGTATATAAGTGTATGTAAAGATCGTCAGAATCCAATTCCGAACACTTTGATTTTTCTCGGAAATCCACAAGATATGGAGAGAATTGAGTATAAGGTAACAGGATAAAAAGGATTTAAATTAAAGGATTATAGGAGAGGATCATAAAAAGGAATATAATATATTGAGAAAGGTTAAGGGAACCTAAGTAATAAGATCCCGGGTATGATCCCTCAAACGATAAACGAGAACGAAAGATAAGCGAACCGTAAAACAAATAAGTGACCAAGAGACAAGGTTGTACAAGAAGCCAGGGATTGTGACATCATCAAACCACAAGGTGTGGACAAGTGGGAGCATTATGACATGTGCAAGGTGACACAAGCATGACATGGGAAGGAAGGAGGTGTGGTGACTTTTTAACCACACAAAACCAAGGGCAACTAGGTAATTCACTAAAGCAAACAACAAAAATCAACCAACCAAGCAAATCATTTCATTTCACCAAACAAAACACAAAAATCTCTCTTCTTCTTCTTCATGCTCTCGGGTGCATTTCTTAAAAAATGAAAGTCCAAGCTCCTCCACTTACTATTTAGCAAGGTAATTATCTAAGCTTCCCCATGGATAGTTACATACTTCCTATAAGTTTAAGCTTCTAATTCCAAGCCAATCTTTTTCTATAAATCATGAAAGAAGATGGTGAATAGTGTTTTCAAGAACTAAAATTTGTGTTCTTGAAGTTTTGTTTATATTAAGCTTGGATAAGGGCTTTAAAGGTGATTCCAAGCCATTCTCTTGATTCTCCACTCTCCAAGGAAGGTATAAACTACAAACCCTAGCTTTAGTTTTGAGTAATTAGGATTGAATGTGTTTGATATAGCATATGTGAAGCATGATGCTTGAATGGTTGAAGTTTGGTTGAGTTTGTAGAGATTAGTTGGTTTTGTTGCATTGTTGGAGTTGTAAATCTTGGTAATTAGTTAAAGAACCTAAGTAAAGCTTTTAGTTCATGTGAGGAATAAGTATAAATGGTTAATGTGGATTTGTTGGGGCTGTTATGATGTGGTTTGGAGGGATATTGGTTGTATGATTGATTTGGGGTTGATTTGTGGTTGGTATTGAATGGTTTAAAATTGGGAAAACGCGTAAACATAGCCGTCGTAACGTCCGATTTTCTTTAGACTGTTTTTGTGCATAACATTAGGACCCGAGAACCCCCTGCTAGATTTTGACCATTGCCATGTTTAGATAGTTCATATTACGAGCTTCGTTTTGATATGTAGTTCGTTCGATTCCGATGCACGGTTTAGGAGAAACGACCGTTTCAAGTAACGGCGTTTCGCGAACGAAACTTTTCCCCTCGCCTTACTTTGAAACATAGGTTAAAGACCAAAAAGGGTTAATTAATGTATGAAACATTTATGGTAAGTGTGTTAGGCAGTTGGTAAGACACTCGCGAAGGAATCGCTTTAAAACTCGTAAAGGTTAAATTATTAAAAATGGTGGAGCCGAGGGTACCCGAGTGACTTAAGCAAATCAATGAGCGCAAAACAAGCGTTAGAGTCTAAGTTAGTTAAAGTATAGATTTACAAGTGATTTTGGTTTAATTCCAACTTACTTGTTGTTTATAGGTTACCAGACTCGTCCCGAGCCTTTTATCACCCCAAGTCGCTCAGGCAAGTTTTCTACCCGTTATACTGTTGTTGTGATGAATATATATATGCATTATCTTGCGATAGATGCATGTTGGTTAATTAGCAAATGTTGCGATATATTGAAGCATGCTGATATGGTATATATATGCATGCCTGTTTCGTATTCTTGATTTATATATCTGTTGGTTCAAGTGCTTATTCGTTGCATAATACCTATGCTAGAGATAAGCGGTATTTGCATATACCCTTAGTATAGGGACCCAAAGGTGAAAACATTTTTTAAAACCGGGAGTCGAGGATCCCGAGTAGATTTTATATATATATATATATATATTTATATATATATATATGGTTATAGTTTTTAAAACTATTAATCGAATAAGGTTTATTCGATAACTTTAACTTTATTTTATTAATGAATATTATTTTGAATATTCATTCGGGGACTTATGACTCCTTTGATTTATTTATCTGAATATTATTTGAATATTCATTCGAGGGCTTATGACTCTTTTATATTATTTATTGAATATTATTTGAATATTCATTCGAGGGCTTATGACTCAGTTTATATTATTTAATGAATATTATTTGAATATTCATTCGAGGATCTATGACTCCGATTATTTGCTGAGATATATTCTTTATTTTATTAAAGAATAAGGTGTAAATAATCAAACTTATTTTCGATTATTCAAATAAAGATAGTACTTTTATATAAGTATATCTTTGGTTATTTAATATCCATTTCAAGTATAAGTTTTAATACTTCTACTTCGATTATTTTTATAAGGATTATCTTTATGAGAATATTATTTAAATAATAATATTCAGGCATTTTTCTAAATATACTGGGGACTGATTTACTTCATTAAATCAGCTTTACTCCAAACACTCTTTAAAGTGTTTTCGAGTCTTCAAAATGATTTTTAAAAGTTAGAGCGGATCCCAAAACTCATTTTTATATTTAAGATCTTCCTTTTTAAGGGGATTTAAATACTCGCTCAAAACCTGAGAGATCCGGCTCTGTGGTGTGTTTTATATTCGCAACAAGGTTGCTGTTTTCATAAATGAATTGATTACTTACCCAACACTCGGGAAGTAAAATTCTTGGAACAAGTTAATCCATTAACAGGCATCGCCTGGAAAATATCGGTGAGTTCTCCTTTCCAAATAGATACGACTTCTTGGTGGAGTCGTATCAACAAGTTTCTACTTGGGGAAAGTGGGGACAAGCTTTACGTTTCAGAGTCATGGATTTCATCTGAACTAGGAGTGGCGTAAGTGGTCGAGTGGCGCCGGCCCAGCCTTATTATATTGGCCCAAATGGCCTGGAAGTTCCGCTAAGGCGGTCCATTCCTTAGGAGTTCAGTGTTCGGTTGACAAGTAAATCCGACAGGTTCTCCTCTACATGTAGAAAATGGTGGGGTTGCACTACTACGACTGATCATCGTAAGTGGTCTTCCTGGCGCGGCAAACTCCCGTAATGAGTTCATCATCCAATTGGATAATTTCTGCAACACTACCCAGAGCACTTCGATAGAAAGGCTACGGTTGGGCGATTGTTGGGTGTTGGCAGGGTCAAGTTTTCAAAATGATGTTTACATCAAATGAAGTATCTCGTAACTTCATTTTATTTTGATAATATTTTAAAGATTTAATCTATTCAAATCTTGTCTTATAGTCTCATCTATGTGATGAACTTTTGAAATTAATTATAACTTGAACGGTGGTAGTTCAAGTAGTATTTGGAAAAGATATAAGTATATTGGGGTATCTTGTAACTTCATCTTTTAAACTTATATCTAATTAATAATTGTCTTATGAATGACAAAGATTTTCAGAAAAACGTTGAGACAAGGTTAGATATATGAGATCACCTTGCAACGATATTTTTATATACAGTTATACACTGGGACTTGTGTATATTATGCATGGAAGAGGACTTCCAATATTTTGAAAAGTATATATGTATATATACTGAATATTTTGCGACTCCATCGCATTAAGATATCAAACTTGGTTCATTTCTTTTGACCAAGACTTTCATGAGTATTATGAGTAGGCTCATATATTGTAAATCATTATACATATTATTTTGGTGGGCTTGCTGCTCACCCTTGCTTTCTTCTTTCATCACACAACAACAGTTAGGAAAGATGGCCAGACTCCAGCAGACCCAGCGCAAGCGCGTGGGAAGCGTCCCGCGTCTTCCCGTTGATGTTGTAGCTGCTATAGCTGCAGAGGTAGATCTATTGTAGATCAGACCATCTACTTTTGAGAATCAATTATGTATAATTACAACTTGTGACAGATAATGGCAATTAACTGTAAATTTATCAAGTAATCATTTTGGGTTGTAATAACTTTTAAATTATGGATTCAAAGACTTGTACTTATTTAAATTTCATCTCTGAGACTATAACGGGTTGTGGTGTGTGTTAGTGTGGGGTCACAGCATAAGGTTATTTATTATTAATTAAGTGAAGTGATATTGTGGAAAGAAAGACCGTGACGACCCGGATCCCCGACCCCGGATCTGGGGGTGTTACACACTATGCAACAAGTGTCGTACCTTAGCGTCCTTAGCAATTGATGAGATATCTTCAGCAGTGTAATCACTCTTCTCCTTTGGTACAGACTTTGCTGGTTCACCTGCAACTACAACAGAGAGTTTGGCTGGCTTGTGTGGTCCTTCATTGATTCTGTCAAAGTATTCTGGATCAGTAGCTTCCAGACACATAGACATCCTCATCTTCCATATGGAATATTCAGATGGTTTCAGTATGAGAACTCTAATAGTCTCATATCGACTATGGATTTGAGTCTTTGGAGGTTCTTCACTTTTGGTGGGCTTGGTTGGAGTTTGTTCTTCTCCAGACATGATTATTTTCGGATCTTAAACTGTTTGTGTGTTAACAGATCTGCTCTGATACCACTTGTTAGGTCACACACACTGTAGAAAACAATCAAATCGAATTAAAGAACAC
This sequence comes from Apium graveolens, assembly GCF_009905375.1. NCBI lineage: Eukaryota > Viridiplantae > Streptophyta > Magnoliopsida > Apiales > Apiaceae > Apium > Apium graveolens. The sequence continues at coordinate 215,119,464 of NC_133654.1, forward strand.
AAGTAACAGAAAATAAACTTTATTAAACTCTGTTACAATATGAAACTGTCCTCTCTCAGTGATGAACAAATTATCACGAGAGCTGCTAGGGTTACAATAAATAATAACTTCGATTATGATAACACATATAGTGTAAACCCTATGTCTGTGTTTATATACTACACAGTTATAAGATAATCGCTAATTGATATGGAACATAATTCTGCTTCCTAAAATATATCAATCAGTTATCTTTTCTTTCAAGTATTCTATTCTTCATAGAATTCCTTCTTCATGCATATCTCTTCTTGCGTTTGTCTTGATCTTCTTTCCTTTCAATCAGCCGCCTAATTTATCTGAAAGTCTCCTTAAGTCCTGATATTATCTCCTGATAAATATCTCATGATAACTTAAGTTCTAACAACTTAAGTTCTGATATCTTAAGTCCTGACTCCAGTATAAGTACTGATTTATCCTGTTAAGTAAGATCTGAAAACTAAACACAAATCATATTAGACATGACATTATCAAATATATCTAACAGTACTAGTGGAACCTGTCAATTTCTTGGAAAAAGTCTTATATCCTGGTATGGCAAGAAACAACAATCTGTATCAACTTCCACTACTGAGGCTAAATACATAGCTGCAGGAAGTTGTTGTGCTCAAGTGCTTTGGATTAGAAATCAGCTAACGGATTATGGCCTATTGTTACACAAAATTCCTATTATGTGTGACAATACTATTGCTATATCTATAGTAGCTAATCCGGTTAACCATTCTAGAATAAAGCACATTGATGTAAGGTACCATTTTATTAGAGAACATGCTACAGATAGTACCGTTGAACTCATTTTTATTCCAACTGAAAAATAATTAGCTGACATTTTTACTAAACCTTTGGATGAAGCAACTTTCACTAGACTTGTAGGTGAAATTGGTATGCTTAATTCTTCATCCTAAGGCAAGAATTTAGCTAATGTGTTGCAGCAGATTAATTTCCAGTAAATCAAAATTAATTTGATTTAACTGGAAATTAATTGAAATATGAACTATAAATATTTCAGAAATCTCTGCATATTTGTTTTTCAAAAACTCAAAATTCAACTTGGAATTTTTCAAATTCTAAGTAAACTGCTGAGTTGTTAATTTACATTTTTAATATTAAAATTAACACACGGCAAAATTAAACTAATCAAAAGTATATAGAGAATTGAGTTCTCGATAAGTATAATTGACTTCTCGAAAAGTCATTTTAGGACTTTTCGAGTGAGTTCTCGATAAGTCAATATTATGACTTCTCGATAGGCTTAAAAATGACTTATCGATAAGTCCTTTTAGAGTTCTCTAGTAGTGTTAATTCACAGAGTTCTCTATAAGTACAATTTTGACTTATCAATAACTCAGAACTAAAATAATTTAATAATAATTATTTTGGTAAAATACTTTTGAAAAAATATTCTAATTTTATTTTGAATTTATTCAAATAAAAGTTGGAATTAACTCAGTCCATTTTTTTGGACAAGCTGGGTATTTATTTGACATCTCGATAAGCCAATTTTTAGTTCTCTATAAGAGTAATTAAAAATGACTTCTCGATATGTATTTCAATTCTTAAAAATGACTTCTCGATAGGCAAATTCGAAACGTCTATTTTTGAGTTTTCGACAAGTCATCTGATTTTATTATAAATACCCAGACTTCTCGATACATATATATACTTACAACTTTCGAGATCTCAGTGACCTAACTTTCAATCCAAAACCGATTTCTCTCTCATTTTTCACTCTTTCTCACAAATCTCTTTTACCCACTAAACTTCATACTCAAATCAATGGCAGCTATAAATCTTATACCTTTTATCCCCAGTGAAACCAACTTTCTTGCATTTCTGGATGCAAATCAAGCACTTGATGTTTTTCAGTGCTTTGTTAAGTTTCTTTTTGAGACCTACTTTGTAGGTGCTCTAACTGCTAATCATGTGTTGTATTTAGATGTGTTAGGTGATTTCTGGAACACAACAACAACCAGGACAGTTGTGCATGAGAATCAAGCTGCAACTATAGTAATAAATTACACAATTAAGGGACAGCAAGTGGAGATTATTGAGGATGATGTCAACAAGGCTTTGGGCATTCCTACTGACAATCTGGTGGAGGCTCCAACTCAGGATGAGCTACATGAGTTCATGGACTTCATAAATTATTCTGAGAGGATTAATCTGGCCAGCATGAACAAGAAATATTTGAGGAGGGAATGGTCATTCCTATTTGACTCTGTAATAAGGGCATTCACTTGTAGGAAGTCAGGATTTGACAATATATCCAATATTGTCCAGAAGCTGGTCTACTCTATGGCTCACAACAAACAGATAAATGTAGGGCACTACATATTGGAAGAGCTGAGCACCAGGTTGACAATGTCATTGGAATCAAGAGGTATGGAGATCTTTCTGCCTAGATTTATTATGTCAGCTTTAAACTATAAAGAAAATGACATACATATGCTAGAAGGTGTAAACATGACACTAATTGGCAATTGTTTGCAAGTATCCAAAATTCTATTTGGATCACTTCTTACTAAGAATAAGGTCCCAGTAAGTCTTAAGTTAACACCTTTCATGATTGAAAGATTTAAGATTTATCCTTATTCTATGCCAGACATGAGAAGTATTGGTAATCAATCTAGTACAACTATGATCCCTGAACCTGTGGAAGTACAAACACAGGAACACCCACAGGGATCTTCCCAAGCTGCAACCATTCTTTTAAAACCCTTAGAAGATAGGCAACCAACCACCTCACCTTCTCAAAATAATGAGGTGAGTAAAAAGAAGAGAAATGGGGCAACCTTGACTGTTGTAAATGAGAGTGGTGAGGATATAGTTGAACAAGAGTCATCTTTGGTTAAGAGAACCAAAAGGAGTAAGAAAACTGAGCTGACCACTCAAGTCACCTCTGTATCCTCCCAACAGGATGTAGTTGTAAAAGCACAAAATAGTGAGTCTGCATAGCCTGCACCTGATGCAATTCAAGTGTATGGTAGGAGAAACAAGGAAGGAACACACTGTGAGGACACATCATTTGAAGCTCCCTCATCCATTCAGGGGGAGCTGCCAACACTCACACTTAAACAACAAACTCTTATCTCTAAAATTTCTTCTCTTCTATCTGCACTTGAATCTAACTCTCAAGTGCAAGAAAAATCAAGTGACTCAGCTCAAGAAGCTTTTCTCAACACCCATACATTCCATTTAGATGGTGAGAGGCTATATGATGGGTTAGACCTTGATGAAACCATTACAAACTTGGGGGATTCATCAATTTTTACTGAAGACCCCATGGATGCTTCTAATGCACCTTCATGTGCAAAACAATCTTCACAGACTGAAAGGTTTGAGGGTAGTACTCCTAAGGGGGAGCTATCTAAATCCTCTTCAATTTAATTGGAGGTTCCACTTGTAGGGACAACTCCCCTCACAACTCTAGCAGAAATTGCCTTGGCAGTTGAAGCTAGGAGTACAATTTCCAATGATCCTATCATAGGGAAGGCAAGTATAGCACATTCAAGTGCCAGTGTGTTACAAGACACACAAGGGTTTGAGACTGGTGTACATGGCAGTAACCCATTCAAATCCCCTCCAATTCAATTGGAGGTTCCCAAACTAAGTGAGAAACAACAACTATCCACAACCACAGAGCAATCTGTGAGTAAAATTATGACTCCTGTCACAGGTGTTTCTGAACCATCAACCTCACAACCATCAATCTCACAACCTCAACAACCTCATATTCTCACCAACTGGCTGCAAGAATCTTTCTCTCAACCCATATTTATAGATGATCTCTTAGTGGAGCAGATTTCTGGACTGGAAAACATCTCTTAACATCTGCTCACTTCTTATATGACCAATCAGGACTATCAGGCCATCATGCTCACCTACAATGAAGATGTGGAGAAACAGAAGGAGAAGATTGTGAATGATGAAGAACATGATGGGAATGTGGATGCATGGCTATCTCAAGACTTTGTGTTGGAGATGGATCAAGTCTTTTCCAGATTCAGGGAAGAGTATGTTACTATCCTTGGAAGCAATGTAAAGGCCTTGACTCCACAAGGAGTATATAATGCAGTCACAGAAGTGCACAAAGCTCAAATCAAGGCTTTTCACCTTTTTGGTAAAGCTCTTGAAGTCAAATTGACTGGTCATAAAGACAGAATCAGGAAGATGGTAAGGGAAAAGATGGATGAAATCATTCCCTCTCAAACTGAGATCAAAAATCAATACAAACACTACTCAGACCAAATGTCCAAATATGATCTCAGTGGGGTAGATAAAAGCATGACACAACTCAAGGACTTCTTTGTTGCCTTGCACAAGCAAGTTCAAAATCATATCACTAACTCTAATGACACAAGGTTGAAGCTAGATCAGATACATATTGCAAGATACACTCCTTCTCCCTTGGTCGTGGATGAGATTCAAAATTTTGTGCAAGCTACATTGGGATCATCTACTATTGTCTCTACATCAAGCTCCCATCAACCTGCATCTACTTCAACAAATCTATAGATTCAATCTCTACAAGGTCAGGTCACAGCATTGCAAGACTCTAACTCTTCTCTCACTGCACAAGTTCAGGCCTTGACATCTCTTGTCAAGAGCCAACAAACAGATATCCAAACCCTGGTGGACTCCCATAAGCATCTTCAAATGTAGAATTCTATAGCTTTGGGAGCCATCATGGGAAAACTCAATATACCACTACCTTTTCTACCTGAACAGGTAAGGCCTAAAATTCCTACTCCATTCCTCATGCCTGTCAACAAGACTAAGGGGGAGATAGAGGCTAGATTGGCACAATCAAGGTCATCTCATCAACAAGTCCAGGGTGCTGAAAAGAAATTATCTAAAGAAGTTGATCTTGACATGGAAAGACTTATTAGGGCTGCTGAAGGACCTAGTCTGAGCAGAGAGTTTTTTTAACTACTCAAATGCTTAAAATCTTCTCTAAACAACAATCACTTCACATACAAAAAGGCCCTGGACAAGACAATTAATTTCATAAGAGTAATTATGGTCAACCAAGACAACTTTTTGCAAAAGAGGATAGTGATCAATGCAAATGACTCAGGGACAGGCAGATGTATGCAGGTGTCCTCAATTACCTTATCTCAAGGAGGGCATCTGAGTTAGATATCTTCATCAACAAAGTAAAAATTATAACTCATGAAGATACCTTGCTATTAACTGAATAGAGAGATGCTCAAGTGGCTGCCTTCTCTGAAGCATATCTACAGCCAAGCAAGGGTATAACATACATCTGTCCAAACACTAAACAATACAAACATTTTCAGATCCCCAAACAGTGTGTCATGAGTAACAAGAAGCTTATCATGATCCTTGGAACTGGTTTAAAAACCAAGAAGAAAAAGAACAATGATAATATGGAAATGATAAATCTACTGAGGAGATATCTGGATAATGCATAAGCCAACTTGCCCAAAACTCATATCAACAAGGATGATTTGGATGATGATAAGCAGAAGAAAGATGATCAAAATCCTTCTGGCTCAAATCCAAGTCAATCCAATAAGCCATTTGGTAGCAAGAGTGGAGAAAAGAAGAAGGAGGATGACAAGAAAGATGAAGAAAAGAAGAAAAGAAGTGAGAAGAGAAGAAAAAAGCTTCATGGTGGCTCGGAACCACATCAAACCCTAAAAATCCAAACACAACTAGCTCAAACCACAACTAAATCTAAAACATCAACTATCTCAAACATCAAACCACCTTAAACCGCAAAGCCAAAGTTTCTATACAAACAAACAACCAACTCTTTTCTAAAAATTCCAATCACCACAAGCCAGACACATCTTAAGAAAATCACAACCCTACCCTTAACCAAGCCTTCACTTAAAGTTAATCTCAAATCTTTTGGGAGAAAGCCTATGAAAATCAAGCCTTCAAAGAAAGAAGAAGTCATTAAAAGGGCCATCTAGAACTGTTTCAAGCAATCTGACTTTCTATCTCTAAATTGGTGCATCTCAGATGAAGACCATCTTCAAAAACTTGCTGAGGAAATAGTCAAAGTCTGGATTGTATCTCTTAGGGAAGTTAGAATTTTCTATGAAGATGGTTCCTTCACTGTGACGCCCTCCAAACCCGGGGTCTAGATTTGGGGGTCACTTGCCACTAAACTGTAATAAAATAATCACAGCGGAATAACATAATAAATACGACCCCTTTACCTGCACTGGATCGATCACAGGTTATAGTATGGAACAGGCACTAATACAAACCAACTGTTATTACAGACCATAAGTCTAATTAGTTTTACAAATTATTCAAATTTTATTACAAACCTCTAGACTATCCAAGCGTCCCAAAACAGTCTACCTGGAATACACACCACTATTTACAAGCACTCGACTTCTGACCAAACCTGGATCTCAAGCCTGCTCTGGCTTAGCTGAAAGATTAGATTGATAAACAAGTATGAGCGAAAGAAATGCTCAGCAAGCAATATAAAATGTACTTAAAATGATAAACCACATTCTGATAATAACTGAATAAAAGGGATGAAAGCAGTAATATTTGATCAATAATAAAGCTTCACAAGCTATCAACAATAAATGATAATTTTTAGATTGGAATCTAACTCCGACGGACGTACTATCACATGCTGATCAGCCTGTGTGATAGCACAAGGTCATGATTCATAGAAACATGTCCCCAAAACACGAGTACTCAAATAAAAAGGCAATATACCTGCCTGTGGCAAAAATGGTGTCATAATATTTCATACAACACATAGAAATAGCCCTCCTCTGGACCGTCCGTCCCGGTCACTTACGCATTCATCCAACCCATAAAACATTTTGATCAAAGGAGCCGGATCAAAGGACATCCTTAACCATATAACTCCCCATTTCTCATGGTCCAGAGTTATCTCAACAATCGATGGCGAAATAACTAGAACAATTAGTTATTCGCTAATCTCAATTCAATGTTATACTGTATAGAGTAATTTATAGCGAAATATAAAATGTTTAACTATTCTGAACTTAGAATAGTATGAAAATTGAAAGAATAAAGTTCAGAGTCAATACCAATGGAATGATAAATGAAGATAGAGATACTTGCATAATATGATTCAAAATAACCGTCACTTGAACAATAAGTGAAGTTAGGGGTACTTGCCTGGTATGCTTGATAACTTCTTACTTATAACTCAGCTTATAACTGATGGCTACTATCTCCGTCTAACACTTGACTGCACTCCTTGCTACTCGATTCTATAAACAAAAGAACTATCTTAATTGACAGAACCAAACTCAATCGACATAACTATACGTCTGGACATCTACCCGATCGTTTATAACTAGCATGGCATTTTAAAACTGTAAACAGATAGCATGCATATCATGCAACACCTAGTCATGGCATTCATATAACACATAATCACATATTTCATGTAACACATAAGTCAGATCATTAAAAGATACGTTCTAAGGCGTTCAGAATTAAAATCAATTCAATATTAACATTTATCGATCAAATATCGACTCAAACTGATACACAAATCAAATGACATTATAATACAAAATAAATTAAGTCTCAAAAGTATTTTTATTGGAAGCGCAATATTTTTCTGAGTCTATACGCGTTCGCTTCGTATTAAACGGACAAACGGTTGATTTATTATGAATTTTTGAACAATTTTGGGAATAAAACGGATCTCCGAATCATTTAATAATTAAATAATAAGGCTCGAACACTCGAAAATAATTTTATAAAAATTATCGAGCTTGGAAAATAATTTAAAATAATATTTTAAAGCTCGAATTTATTTTTCGGAATTTTTAAATCAAAAATAAATAATTAAATCTAATTAAATAATCAATTAAAATTAATTAATAACTTATTAAATTAATTAATCAATTAATATTTAAATTAATTGACCAATTAAATAATTAATTATCAACTAAAATTAATTAATTAAATAATTAAGATTTATTTTGTAATTAAAAATAAATTTTAAAAAAATAATAATAATAAATTTTTGAATTTTAAAATAATTAAAATCAGTTTCTGAAAATTTTATAAAAAGAAAATATAATTTTTGAAAATAAACAAAACAGAAATCCTGTTTTTATACAATTCTGAAAGTACAGGGACTGCAATGAAAATATTGCAAAACTCAGGGGACCTACCTGCACTTTGTCCTCGTCCCCGTCACCGGTCGCCGGCGATCGCCATTAGCGGCGATCCCGAGCTTTTCCGGCGAGCCAAAACCGACCCAGAAATACACCAAATCAACAGGGATTGTTCACTATGTTGCCAGGAACTCATTTACACAGCCAGAATTTTCAATACATCAACGAAACAGACGGAATCATTGCCTGAAAATTCCGCCGCCGTTTTGACCCATTTTCCGATCACCACCTTCCCGACATCGTCTGTTAAAACCAGTGGTACCATTCGATTCGTTGCACAACGATCTACTTAACTATGCAATCAATTTAAACAAATAACCCCCACAGCAAAAACGCCTAAATCCAATTAAGAACATTCAAAGCTTCAAAACCCTAATTTTCATATCCGAGAATCAAAGCCACTTTTCTACATGATGCAGAACTCAAAATCTGACATATTATATACCAAATTGACCAGAAAAACATACTCTACAACATGGAAGCATCAAATCACATCAACAACATCAAGAACAAATTTTCATCATTTAATTATCAAATAATTCGAATATAAATAATTAAATAAGAAAATTACTGTGATTTCTGGGCAGAAACTGATGATTGATTCAGAAAGAAGATTTCGAGAGCTTCGTTTTGATATGCTGCACGCCCGAATCGGAGTTCGATAACGCCTTCGTTCGTGTGTTTGATTCTCGTGAACGTATCGGTTTCTCGGGTTTTTCTCTGTATTTACGGTATTTTAACTGGTTGCAAATGAATAAACGGAATAAACGAAATAATAAATAGGCTATTTATATTTATGAAATATTGGATCGTTCTGGATCATTTTGGATCGTTAAATTAGTTGTTTAGCCGCTAAGTAACTGTAAAAACGATACAATTCAATACCAGAATTGGATAATTATCAAAACTGGGCTTTTTATAAAACACCATATACGAAAATAACGTAAAAATATCCCGTCTTTTAAGAATACGGGTTATGTTGATTACCGAAATGATTAGCGTATTGAAAATATTGCGCCGGGCCGTGCACGGGTCAAACCGTAATCCGGATCGAAAAAGTCAAAACACGGAAAATGTCCGGAATTACCAGATTAGGTTAGGAAGGAGTTTTCGGAAGAGTTTCGGGTTGTAAAAACGCAAAAAGGTTAAAGTTGGAAGATTTCCGACTCTATAAAATAATTTTATAATTATTCTATAAATAATTAATAATTCATAAATCATTATAAAATCATATAACACTCCAAAAATTACCAGAAAAATATCACAATTATCTATATTTTATTCTGGACATATAAAAATTCAAATATTCAAATAATGTCACTTATAAACATTCAGATATCAATTCCACTTTTCAGATAATTCACCAAAATTCACATAAAATCACATAAACAATTCCGAATAATAATAATAATATTTGAAAATATATGGGATATTACATTCACCTTTCTTGGCAGCAAATTAATGGACTCTCTTTCAACCACAGAAATTAAGAGAATAATAAGCTTGGTAAAGGACAAGGATACTGCTATAAGGGCATGGAGATCAGTTCTAGTTGAATGGTTGATTGAAAGGGAGGAAACAAAGAAAAGAGAAGAGGCCGAAGCTGAAGAGAGAAGGAGGAAGTATGATGAAGAAATAGAGATGTACATAAAAAGATCAGAAGAGCTAAAGTCCAAAGGAATGAGCAGAATCTCCAAAGATAGAAAAATTTTCAACATTAAAGCTAGTCAATTTTCAAGATTCAGGATTGATTTACTGGACAAAGGTTACTCAAAAGCAGCAAGACAAGAACTCATAGAATTTCTAATTGGGCCACCTATTATAGAAGAACTTGAAATTCTTGATTACTTAAAGGACCTACAAAGAGAACAAGTTGATGTAAAAACTGTCTTTACCTGACACTTGTAGCCATTAAACTCTGTAAATTTTCCAATGTACAAATAGTTGTAATTTGACTAAGCTTTGTGTATCAATTCAATTTTTCATCTTTTTAAACTTGGGGTTAGTCTTCTTAACATGCATAAATTTGTGTTAAGTAACCTTCACATAAATTGGGGGAGATTGTTGTGCAAGACATGCCTGTACCTTAACAAGACTAAGATAATTTGTCAACCCTAAGTAAGTTGTATTGTTATCTTAATTTG